>NW_009923258.1:66195-91383 GCF_000696875.1 Nestor notabilis
AATTATTTGGACTTGAAGTGTAGTTTGGGGCTACATACAATGTAATCAGTGACCCTGCAATTGTAGTCCTTTATTAATTTCCAAACACCATTTAGGACATGATTTCTGTAGCCTCAGATATAAAGGCAGTGTCATAACTCTATGGAATGAAAATACTGAATAAGCTGTTCTTCATAATATGTAGACAGGATACTGAACTATAAATATGAATGTCTTTTGTTTATGCAACAGTGTAGTAGTGACTTGCATTAAAAGCATATTTTCCTTCATCACAGTGGTAAGGTTTGATTTACAAAACCTTATCACTGTGATGGTAAGCATCTCTAAGCATTACTTTCAGAGTATCGTTGCCTGTGTCTAAAGACACACAAGAATCTGCAGTGAGTAGGTATCCCAGAGTGAGTTTTATGTGCTTTTAAAAATTATGAATCCAGAGTAACAATATCATACTGAACATCTAGGATAGATGAAAGTTAAATTTGGTAATAAGGTTGAGGTTTTTTTCCTGGATCCTGGATTCTATTTTGGAAGGGGGAGGAGGAAACTGAACAAAATCATACTTAATAACAGTAAGTTCTGAGGCTGTTCACCAATATTTAAGACACAGTTTCAGATCTTTGCTGTGCTTTAGGAACCTAAGCTTGACCAGTCCCTAGCAAGTGGAATCTTCTGGCGGATGCTTCCTCACTGTTTTCCGTGAGGACTGTTAGCCTAGGATAGTGCACTAGGGCACAAGTCCTTCACTGGCATGACAGATGTGGGAGTTAGGGTATCCAACACTGAGGGGTAGAAGTTGAGAGATGATGTGTCTTGAAGGCAGAGTGAAAAGACAGTAATTAACTACCTTTCAGAAAAAAAAAGGAATGGGAGAAGTTTAGGGTGTTTCCAGTCACGGACACATGCTATGCCATTGAACCTGTTGCATGGTAACTCTTTTTTTTAAAGGAGTGTTGGTGTCCTTGAAATCTGACATATGCAGCTTTTAATTTTTTTTTCCTTCCCCTGGGATTAGGAGTGAGTGATTTTATATGCATTAACACTTTTATTATGATCTCTTGCCTGATGTTTTACTAACTGTCTCTGCAAAGTTGAATTGTATGAGCCTTTAAGCCAGCTAGCTTTATGGGGGATTCCTCCCCTTTCCAGCAGAGGTAAAGCAGCTTGAATTTTATTCCAACTTGTTGTTTAATTTTAATCGTGTAGAAATATCTTTGGAAAAGCTGCAAATATATTGCTGATACTTAACCATCAGTGGCTTTTTTTCCCATGACATGAGAAGATGAGAAGCTGCAGATCAACCTTTTTTTTCATAGAAAATTTCTAAATTCAACTAATTACATTGAATATCAGCTCTAATTAGGCCTGGAAAAAAGGAAGCACTTTGGGAACAGGGTAAAAAGAAACCATAATTATTCAGCATACTCTGATACAGCCCTGCAAAAGGAAGCTAAGAACCAGAGAGATGCTGCTATGGTAATGCACATGCTAAACATACATAATTTTAGCAAGCGTGGTCATGAATTGTTGGAAGCAAAAGGTTACAGACAGCAAAGGCATCCTGATTTTCAGTGTCTTTTTGTGTATTTTACATTGAGCTGTGAGATATGAACAAGTTTTAGTATAATGAGCAACACAGGGTATCTGCGAAATCTACCTGCTTGGTTGCTCTTCATTTTTAGAAATTCACCTTGTGTTTTTCTATAAGAGGATAACACAAGATGGGCAAGGATAGCCTGTGGGATTGAAAGCTATAGATTTATGGACAGGTGTTAAATTGTTTGTGGAAATTTAGACCCCTCTCATCTTGATTATTCCCAGATGAAATGCAATGTTTTAGAGAGCTTACATTTCCTTGTTGGAAAAGACTTTAAGAAAGAATTGATGAGAACATAGAATAACATTCTTGCAGAAATACTGACTTCATATATGGACTTCTGTTTCCCCCCAACCAAACACATCTTTTAGTAGGGGGCAGTTCCTTAAAAAAAGGACCTTTGCATTGGGCAGAGAGTTGATTCAGGGGGCTTGGAGTGAGGTGCCTGTGTCGTTTGTTCAGGTAAGCAGATCTGTAGGCATTTGGGTCCTAGCTAAGCTCCAGCTTTCTGTTTGACTTCTTCTGGTTTCCTCTTCTATGGGAATGCTATTGATTTGAAATGAACAGAAAATTATTGCAGGCTTTTGTATTGATTATCAGATCTGAGCATCCTACAATTATTGGTATAGAAGTAACACCAGGATGAGGTCACAATAAATCTGGTCCTTTTTCACTGTTGAGCATTTTTTTCCTGTGTCTGGATTCCTGTGGGCACCCAGAGCTTAAGACCAGCTGAGAGCTCTCAGAATTATGTGATCTCTACATACTTGCTAAGGAGCCCCTAAAGTCCATTAAAAATATAATATTTTAGTGTAATTTCAAACATTGGTGTGAAAGTACTTGTTGTCTAGACAAAATTAAGAATTTTCTCATGTGACTACTGATTAAGTTCTCTGAAGTATAATCATTAAGTGGGAAGAGAGAAGAAACTTTTTAGGCATTTAAACCATGTGGATCCAAGAAGAGTATGATTTTTCAAAGATATATCAGTAACAGAAACTTTAAAATATTTATGTTTATATTTTTAATATTTTAAAGGATTTATTCAATTTTAACTGCATTATTCTATTTCATAAGTTATCTAAACCCTTGAATTCTATGAAATAGTGGTTCATATGTATCTGTTGCAAATATATAAAGACAGTTCAACCCTGATTCTTACCTTTTTATACTGATAATAATCTCACTAAGGACAATAGACTTGGATGTCTTGGATGTAAGAATTTCATGGCTAGTTTCTTTTTGTATATGTAATTTGGTAGAACAGTTGCTACCCATGCAAAAACTTCTTTAATGAAATAACATCCTCTAGTAAAAAAATCCTCCACTTTTAATTATATGTCAGGAATGGGTATTAGCTAGTCTGTTTTAAATAATGCTAAAAGCCTGCAGTCCTAACAGCACAGATGGCTGAGTAGCTTCATAATTCTCAATCTTTTTTTTAATAAAGATGTCATATGTTTATTGATGGTACAGTACCTAAGTGATACTGGTGCATCATAGCTACATATTTGATGTTGTAAATCAGTGCAGCAAATTAGTCGTCATAATAGTTCCTAATTTTTGAAAGTGTTGTATGACAGATTTTAACGTAGTGGGCCAAATTCTGTTGTCTTTCCATATTGGCATGAACTTAATTTATTCACTTAGTTTCACTAAGATGGTTTCAGATCTGTTGCAAAGTTGGAAAAGATAAGGCCACAATAAATTTTTTATCCACTTCAATAATGCAGTTTATAAAGGCTGAATTAATGGGAATGCTTTACTTGAGGAAAAATAGCTATTTAGTAAGTGATTAGTTAAAAGGTTACTATTTTGGGCACTGTTAAATTGTATACATCTGCTTAAAATGCTGTACTTAGCTTTTGGAGGTCTTTGTTTATGAACAGACTACACATTTTTTCAACACGTTCATCATCCACAATTACTCAAATTTCAGTGAATAATTATTAACACATTGAAGATTTGCAAATATTTGCAGTTCTCAATTCATATTTTGAAATTACCAGTACTAATTCCTCATCTGAAAGTCAATTTTGAATTAGCCAGCATAATATGTATTTCCAATTATGTTTTCAGAGCTACATTTTAAGCTGTAGAATTCAGTTGAAGTTTTACACACATAGAAAATAGAAAATTGAGGGGTTTATCTTACTCCATCAGAAACATTTGCAACAGTAAAACTTGAGTGCCTAAATATTATTAGTACAAATATTTCATCAAACTGAAGTTTTGAAATGAAGTGAATATTTGCAATACTTATTTCAGTATGACTGGTCCCTTAGCCATTAGCATTTGTCTCTTGATTGGTATGCGATCTGGTGGCACCTCAGAGTAGTATTAAACTCTGCAGATCTTGGTCAATTTTCTATTTGTTGATTAGTTAAAATCAAGTTGTTTGAAACCCCCTGGCTTTTATTCTTCACTGATGATACAAGTGAAACAAACTGCTGTGAACCAAAGTTACTCATGGCTGTTCAGGGAATGGTGTCTTGTCTTCTTGCCACCTCAAGGAAAAAGCCTTTGAGAGCAAAGCAACAGCTGAGTTGCAGCTCTCATCTTCTGGCTTCCGTTGCTTTCTGCTTGCCTGTGCTGCAGGAAAATCCTCTTGTGAACAGTGTGTTGTATCACGAGAACCTTTAATGCATGCGGTAGTAAATTCAGCTGAGTTAGCCTGAATTGAAGTCTAGCACAGGTAGCTCAGAGAAGGTCTAGTTGGTTATCTGGATATAGTAAAGTGGACCAGATTAAGAATTCTGCTTTGTATCTGGCCAGGTACGTAGATATGTATAGATAGGAAAAAAATCCCCATGTTTGCTTTCTTGCACTTCTCACTTATCAATGAGTAAACCAGCACATTTTAAGGAAGTAGGGTTTTGGTACCATTTCTTACTATAGAATTTCAGAAATGAGCCTCTGTCAGTAGTAATATATAATTTGTCATTTAGTAATATGTAATACAAGTGTGCACGTATGCTTAATATATGGAAGTTATTTTCATTGTGTTAGGCAATGACTCTTCAGTCTTACCAGTTTATGCTTTTTGCAAAGGAAACAACAGCAGTTATGCCTCATTATGGAAGCTTGTGCTGTCTTACACTGTTATTAGTAAAGAAACTAGTACGACGATATTGCAAGTATAGTTGGGTTTGTTTAAATGTGATAAATGATACTTGTTGACTTTGGTAACTATTACTATATAAAGTATGTTGGAATTAAGTATGACACTTCTCTGCTAGTTAGGAAGTGGAGTATTACAGAAGATGGAACATAAAATAAATTAAAAATATACTTTATGATGTCAAGAAATGCCACTTTTAATTTTCTTTTGAAGTTTTGAAAGGAGAATGGAGTACTTATTTAACTCTTAGTTCTAACTGTATTAAGCAATTAAAAGACTAGACTGGGCAATTTCATTGTATTAAATAAATGTAACAATGGTACCCTATATTCAAATGAGAGATAACATTTAAATCAATAGATGGTTTTCTTCCTTGCTATAAAAGAACAAGGTGTATTTCCAGCAATTTCTCTCCTTAATAGCAATTCTATAGATGGATTCACCTTCTGACTAGGAGTATTTCCATGCATTTAATTAATGACATAGCATAGCCTTACATGGTCTTTTTTACAACTCTGTTAATAACTATTCATGTAAATTAAGAATAAAATTTTTTTTCTCCATGTAATTTTAAGTTAAAAAGCTCAAACCAACAACTACAAAAACCCAAACAGAAGAACAACATATTTTTTGTACATATCTCCTATAAATGCAAAAGCATTTTTCACTTCTGCAGATGTAAGTGGCTATGCTGGTTGCATCAGGGAGCTCTGGGACCCATAGCCATGCTGCTTGCTGCTTCAGCAGGTGTTTCACCAGCAGTAATAAGAGGTATGCATAAATTGTTCAGTCATTTTAAGTCTTCAGCTAAATGGTCAGGCATTTTCAAAGAATTTCTGCTGGGATTACATCTGCAAAGTAACCCAAAGCTCCTGACTGCTGGGGCTCATTACTTGAAATACTTGTTGATAATGGGCTATTTCATTATGGGTCTCCTGTACCTTGTATATACACCTTGCAGAAAAATGCAGAGGCACTAATTAATCTCAATGGTTGAGGATAGTAGTTTGCAAAAAAATATTCAGGGGTAGGGAAGATACACATAGTCTATAGCCTTTGTTACATATAACAGCTCTGAGAAATGTAGTTCATGCATTTTAACTATCAAGCCTAATTGCAGTTTGTAAAGTGAAGATGACAGCTAGTAATAACATTGGGGGAAAAAAAAACCCCAACCCCAAAACCAACAACCAAACTGCTGCAATCAAATATACTGTAAAAAAGTTAAAAAGAGCTGCTTACACATCTAGGTTAAAGTTTATGTTCATAGATTAAATCATGTGTTAAAGTACAGGAACTACATTTAATGCTCACTTCAGTATCATTAGGATTGAAAATGGTCTTCATAAATATCTAGAAGTGAGGAGAACACTTCTTGTTTGAAGAGTTTAGTAAGTCATCAAACATCATTGGATGTATGTGCCATCTTTCAGAAATATGTGGAAAGCTGTTAGCATATCACTAATACAGAGATATGGCCACTTTGAACACTTGCACAAGTGAAGATCACATACGTGATTATTTTGCTTCTATCACAACCGATCTGTCAGAGGGCTCTGATGCATCTGACAGTCAGAACTCGCTGCAGACGCTTCAGTACTTTAATAATATATATCTCTGTATATACGTGTGTGTGCGTATATATATATCTGTTGGAATTGGTTCCTTGAGTAGTCTTTTAAGATAGATTTCACTTGAGACAAATACTGCAAAACTTGAATATGGATGCATTCGAAAATTATCTCATGATGATTTTTTTTACTATTTGTAATTTGCTTCTGAATCACTTTGCTGATGTCTTTGTTTTTATAGTCTTCTGAATGTGCATAGAAAGTCGGTGTTAATTAACAATCAGTTCGTCTAAGTGAATTCCAATTTTGTGGAATTAAAATTAATTCACCTTCAGTTTTTCATCTTTGTATCATTGTCTGGTGTAAGCAAGTACACAAAATGTTAATACCTGGAATGTTTTTGGCAGCAATAATTCATTATCTAAAGCAGCATCTAATCTCAGTAATAATTGATTCTGTTAAATAATATTAATCTCAACTCTTAAACTTGTAAAATGCTTACATTTCTGACAAGGCTTGCAGTAAAAATCAAAGCCAATTTTTTAGTGGTTTTGTCTGCCACTCTCACTGCATGTTACTTAACAAAATATAGAAATGTTTTCATAGCTGTAATGTTCTATTGAATATATAAATTAAAAAAGTATAATATCTTGGAAAAGCTATTAAACTTTACAAACTGATAGTGGGCTATAATTTTATACTATACTTATTCTTAGCATTAGTATTATACTTGCCAGTTATCTATGTTGCTTTGTCTGCCAAGACTGTAATCCTCACTAATAATAGTAATCCAGCAACATGCATCATTTCAAGCCATGACACTGCTTTTTCCTCTTCTTCTAACCAGAAGGGTGACTTCTTTGCCAAGTATCTGTGAAATAGGAAAGTTATTTGGTTTTGGGGTTTTTTTCTGTCCATGCAGTATTTTATAACTTTCATTTTTCAAATTTGAAATATACACTAGGTTCCTGTATATGTTTACGTTCTAGTAAAGCCCTAAACTATGAGAGCGTTGTGGGGAATGTCTTGACAGTGTAGTACATTGAAAAGTAGGTGTACATCTGTTCCATTTTAAAATAAATACCAGCCAACCCTTAAATGTTTGCATCAAAACAAATACATCTAAATAAATCAACAGCAAAAGGGAAGATAAGTTAACTGTTTCTATTTCCAAGACTATAAACATTTTCAGTTTTTAAAGTAGCTGTCATACAGGTTGGTTGAATGTTATGTCATTGAAGTCATTCTCATATTTTGTGCGAAGTTTATGTGGTACAAACCAGTGATGACAGTGAAAAATATTACAAGAACATTGCAAAGAGCATTAAGCTAACAAAACTAAGAACAACTAGTGTGTGTTTCTCTGATTATTCGCTATTCATAGTGAATCTGGAAATCTCAAATAGTCATCTAACTGTGTGTAAAGAAAAAAACTTTCTAAATGAAAACGGATCTCATACCTTACAGTTCTATATTAAATGTTAATGCACTTCTATAGAGACAAAATTGAAAATTAAGTAATATTTCTATTTACTGTATTTTTTCTGAATGTAATTCCTTACTTTTTTCTTGAAGATAATTTAAGACATGTTAAAGAATATTCCTAGCTTTAAAATTTGTTATTGATATCGTTTCCATATCCTGCTTCTTCCCCTGCCTCAGTGAATAGTTGTCTCAGTATATTTGCTGTTAATACTGGAAATTTTCTCATAATCACATGTAGCTTCATGGGAAAATGGGAAATGACAACTAAATTTTTCTACGTTTAAGTTGGTAGTCCGGCTCATTTTGTTTAGTCCAAAAGTTCACTCTGTGTTCTGGGTAGTTCCTTACAGTGTATAAAACCTAGCAGGAGGCAAATACCTGCATTTTATTCTATTCTGTATTATCTGCATGACCAGTTACATGAGCAAACACAACTCACAAACATTCTTCATATCTTTGAGTATTAAATTTGAGTATGGTGTAGACAGAAATGTTTAAAAAAGGATGAGTTATGTAGAGGGTTCTCCTTATCTGTTAAAACAATTTAGTATGGAGAACTATGTATTCCTTAAGTTCTTTCTGCAAGACTGAACTGTGAAGAGAGGAAGAATGTCCAAGACTTGAGATGTACTCCATTTCATTTTAGCTGATAAAATAAAATAGAAATGAAGAAGAGAATTTTAAGAGTTACTTTTGCATTGATTTAAATGTGACAGGCATGTCAATTTGACCTTCATAAGTTGTTTCGTACTGCTTAGAAATCTTTTCCATGTTACTTTTATTACTCTGACTGCCTGCTACGTGATTTTCTGCATGTGCCTTTGTAAGAATGGTAGTATTTTTAATTTCCAAAACTAGTAGTTGGTTATAAACTCTCTGGATTCTTCTGTGTTGTTAGGTGGAGCCTGAATGCCATAGAAGCATTGTTTCTGATGGCTAATTAGATATCCAACCAATTTAACCTCTGTGTGTCATTGTCATCAAGCTGATGATGCTGATGAAGGATGCCTGACAATTAGTGATGTAGAAATACCAAAATAACATAGACACTATTTATGTGGTTGTTAAATTAGTTGTTAGGCATTGCAAATATTAGAAGAGTAGCCAACTCATTCCTCACTTCTCAAACTTTTCAAAAATATGCTTTCTTTTTTGGTTCTTGTGTTTTCCAAAGAATACTTTGGGAATTGAGTAAAAGGAGCAAAATACAGAAGACATTCTAATTTTCTTAATACTGATTCTCACTGAATTAGCCTAAAGGTCCATCTAGCAATAATGTGAAACAAGTATCCTTCGTGTGGTAGATAATCCCTCACAGCCTCTGGAGGTAATTAGTACTGAAGCTAAGTGCAGCCTCAGGATACTTGTGTTCAGATCCGTCTGAATACCTTTCCACCGTTTTTATAAATCCGCTTTTATCCTTTTACACATTTGGCCCAAGGATTTTTTTATGCTTGGAGTTCCACAGTGCAAGTGTGAACTCTATGGAGAAGAGGTAACCAGATTCACATTTTGGACTGTGAAAACATAAAATACATTAAAGTGTGCAAAGAGGTGTATTATTAATAAATTATAGAAGAATTTTGAAGAAAATAGCAATTACACTTGATTTGGGCAGGTGAAAAGGAAATACATTCTCTAATGGTGGACACATAGAATTGTTTTATAAGTGCTATCTGAACTTCCTGATAAATAATGGTTAAAGTACTTTTTTGATCCATTCTAAACCAACATGCTCTGATTTCCCTTAGTTTACAAACTGCAAGTTAAAGGAATTTCCACCCTTTCATGCTTTTCATATCTCTGCTGTTATCTCCCCTGAGCCTTACCCTCTCCAAGCTGAAGCATCCCAGCTCTTTCAGAATCTGTTCATAAAGCAGTACCTCCCTCCCCTTAGTTGTCTCCACTTGCCCTTCTCTAAATCTGCTGCATCCTCCTGGAGATGTGGAGACCAGAACTGCATGCAACCCTTCAGGTATGGGCACACCAGACTTCTATAGGAATAACGTAATACCATTGTTCATAGCACATTGGGGATGGCCCCATAATTGGGTGGCTTTTCTCTTTTTCCTTTTTTTTCTTTTTTACATTTTTTTTTTTTTAAATGCTTTTGCATTGACATGATGATTTCAGAGAACTGTCAACAATGACTCCAGGACCTCTTTTATAGATGCCTGTTCCGGACATGGTGTCGTATTGGCATTGTTGAGAACAGTTTTCCCTGGATGTACCACCTCATCTTCAATGGAAATGGCCATCTTTTTGCTGGCATAATCAGTTTTGCGAGGGCTTCCCAGACTACCTCACCACTGGATGATGTTCCAGGCATTTCATGGCCTGAATGAGCCTTCTGTTTCCTCTCTCACTAGGGTGCCTGGAGGTGCCAGCTGTTGCCTTGTTTTCATCCTGAAAAGTCTGTTAAGTCTTACTCTTCGTAACAGATACTTGTATCTTAACAGGAATGGAAGTCAAATACACTAGTCTTTAGTTACCAGGATCCTCTCTGGAGCCCTATTTATGGGTTCTGCAATGGCAACCCCTTACCACGCTGGCTCAGCTGCCTTTGCTAATGATAGGTTATGTGCTTTGGCCAGCTATTTTTCAATTTCTTGTTGGGATTCTTCAGAAGTCTGAGCATGCCTACCAGTCCTGGTGTCTTATTACCATATAACTTACTAATATGGCCTCTCTGTTAATTGCAAATTGATAGAATTCCTCTGATCAACCTGATACAAAGAACATGTCAGGAGTGGGATCTCCTCAACATTTTCAGCTGTAAAGACCAACACAAAGACCAGTGTCTCCATATGGCCTAGTAATCCCTCAGTACTCATCCACCAGCTATGCTGTCTGGTTTCCTCCTTCTTACGTATTTTTTACTACTGATGCATGCAGCCTATGCAGGGATGCAGATTCTCCTCTTTCCTCCTTTTTCAGCCCTGTTAATTTTTTGCTTACATTTTAGAACTGGTGTTTAAGTAGCTGAAAGTTTTTCCCTTGCTCTGTTGTTTAATATTGCTTGTGCTTGTCAACTGACATTGGTGGTGGTCCAGTTTCCTTTTTTTATCTTTTGGGTTGTGCAGTTATTCAGAGGCATCCTCAATCTTAGCTCCATTTTGAGTATGGGGTTTATTTCGTTCAGCTTGATACGGCTGTTTGAGATTATGGAATTGAATCACTAGAGAATTGCAAAGTAATAAAGCTGTAATAACAATAAAGTAATTCATATGGAATTCACTTTTTGTACTAAGCTTGCTTTTCTGAATTCTGAATTTTGGCTGTATTTGTTGGATATTCAAAATAATTCTAGCTCAAGATCTTTTAGTAGCTGTCAAGGCCACAATGTGATAGTCTCATGGGGAGACACTGGGATGTGTAGTGAAAAATCAGTTGTCTGGAACATTGCCCCACTGTATGAAGGGAGATATTTCACACGGGTCTGATAGGAGTGGTTTGGGTTCCCAAGGGCAGGGGGAGTGGAGGGCCATGTCTCTCTTGGTGATGCGTTTTTCCTTCCTTACCTCTGTTTGCCAGCTTGTGTGTTTTCTGCCCTGTACAGCCCTGAACGTTTTCAATTGGTCTTTTGTACAATCCTTCAAGGTAGAAGCCAGAACTTCAGTTCCAATATCTATTCCACTTCTGTTTCTCTGTTAGGATGGACATGATCAAAATATCTATGTGGTTTGATGAAGGTGCCTCTAGAAGGCATTAGGCTACAGAGAAAATTACTCTTCTTTACTGTTGCAAAAAACCATTGGAATAGAATAACAATATGTTTCTTGAATGTAGTTTATGATCTTGTGAAATGTCACACTTGCCTTGAGTTGTCTAGACTGGAAAAGAACAGCTGTAAAAAGAATGACAAATAGATGTTTTTCTTCTTTTTCTGTACTGAATCTATATTAAGGAGGTGCAGCTCCTAATACTACAGCTGATGAGTTGGCACTGAATTGAAATAAAAATCAATGTTTATAATAGGTAACTGTCCTAACATCAATACTAATATTTCTTAATCTTCACTTAGTGTTACAGACATGAAATCCTTTAGTGCAAGCAGTTCTAAATGATGTATGAATTGAAAAATCCTTGATCAATGCACAGAATACATACAGGCAGCAAATGTGTTAGTTTTCTCAAATGTTCATGTCTGGTGCAGCCAGAAAATCCTAGTTTCAGTTGGGAGGGCATGAGATCTGCATGAACTAAATAAATAATCTGTACTGCTATTGCAAATACTTTTGTAGCTTCCTCAGACAATGCCCACTTAATGAGATGAACAATACTCAAATTAAATTTTAGCAAGTATTTTAGTAGTGCTTCAAATATTCTGATGTGGAGTGATAATTTCAAGTAGATTTTACAAAATCTGATGGTGTTTCCTTTCTAAAAATTTTTCCCCCCTTTGCTTTTTCCCCTTCCCCAGTGTGGAAAAAATGGCTCAATATATAGATAAAAGAATCATGTATCTCGTCTTTCTTCCTTGGTATCTCAGTGTCTTTTTTCATTTTATTTTTTACTGGTTCTTTCTACTCCACCTTCTCATGATAGGTTTAATATGTTGAGCTTTATCCCATATGTGAATGAACTGTGTGTCCAGCCCCAGACTGATTATTCAGATTTAGCAGATACCAGTGCAGTGATGCCAGGTAGATGGGTTTTGGATAGGATTCCTTACTACTTTCAGTTACTTCCTTAGAAAACTTAAAAATAATCTGAGAACCATCTGCAGAGTTGTAAACAATATGTTTAATAACATGTAGCAAATTATGTTGTTCTGGTGTTGCTATAGACATTAAAATGTTCATAAGTTTGACAGCTTAACAAAAAAAAACAGAACATCCTGCACGTCACCATATGTATCGTCGGCTGCCTACTTCTGACCATAGTACTTGACAGGCAAATATTGAACCAGAAATTAATGTAACGCATTGTAGAACTTAAGAGACAGCGATGGTATGTTACCTAAAGAGCTTCTCTTTTCTATGGTGACATAATTTCTGCATCTTATAATGCCTGTTTCATATAATGATAGTTTTCTTCCCCACTGGTTCCTGGGGAAAAAAAGGGTTGAAACTATTGGTGGCTCTGGGCATATTGCTGAATTCTGACTTCAATACATTTTGTTTTAAAACTATTATAAAGAGTGTTTTCTTTGTACTGGTAGTCACCCTATTTAGGATGAAGAGTAAAACATTTCTGTTGTGCTTTCATTTTCCAATATATTCATAACAAAAAGAGGCAAACACCTCCTCCCCTCCCTACCTTCTTTTAATTTGAATGTTTTTTCTTTGTGCAAGGAGCTAAAGGGTCACTTTCCAACAAAAGCTATTAAATGAAAAATAGAAGCTTCATAAAAAAGCTGAAGGAAGAACAGTCTACACGAAACATTATGGTTGGTTGCAAGGTGTTGCTTATGAGCTGTCTAGAAATTCAATGACTTTCTCTTTCCTTTAAAGAATGCTTGATACTATAGAAGGTAGGGGATGTGCATTTAACATGCTTTGTAATCCAGGTTTCCAATCAAGTGCTGCTATTCAAACTTTTATGTAATTTGTATTATTTTTCACCTATATGAAACAGTGCAGTTTTCCCAAATGTGGAGTAATAGGAGAAAATGCTGTCTAGAGTATCAATAAATTAAACACTCAGACCCTAATGTGTATTTCTGAAAATTTAAGATCCTTTTGTCATTTGTGCAATTGAGCCATTTCAAACAGTATAAAGTAGCTGTGAAATTGGAAGGGGGCTAGAGGAATTAAATTCTATTCTATTAGTTTCCCCCTCCCCCGTCCCTGTCCAATTGATCAATATCAGTAGGGGCTTTTTAAATCTTACTCGTTGACTATCCTTTCTTTTCTCCCCTTGAAAGTGATGGTGAGAGGAAGACATGAGACCTGACATCATGCAATCTGTAACAGTTCTTTGTGAATGAAATAAATCACAACTTTGATTTAGACACATTCGTCATTACTTTGGCTACTTTGGGTGAGGTGAAAACAGGAGTGGAAAACACAGATCACTTACCTTTCATTTATACAGCTGTGCTTAGGGGCATGTTTTCTTTTCTTTGAAGTTATTGAAAATAGTGTATAATAAGGTGAAGCCTAGCTGTGGGCCAGTAAATGTTACCAGTTTTGCTGTGACAGTATTTTCACTGTAAGAACAGGGTGTGTATTGTAAACAATTGCATATTAACACCTTGATCTCATTAATTGCAAACTTCTCTGATACATGTCTCAGTTGCAGCTTCTACTAATTAACTCAGACACTAATTGGGTCAGATGAAATAAAGTAGACAGCAGTCACTCAAGCAGACTAGAACAGCCTGTTCTCTAATTGCTTTTGATAGAGGAACAAAAAAGGAACTTGAAATATTAGAGGCAAGCGCTAGCCATCACTGTGTACTTACTGTGGATATTTGTAATGAATATTTTAACACCAACTGAAACAAATGTTTGTCCTTTACATATGGTTAACCCATCCTCCTTTCTGTGTTTTGCATGTGCGTGACATGAATTCTGATGCCCTTTGGCCATGTAAAGTCTTTGTTTGTTTGTTTTGCTTAGAAGCAAATCTGAAAAACTGAGAGAAAATGAATTTTAAAAAAAGCTGTTTGAAGCTTTGCAACTATGTATCACTAGGTGGCATTTCCTGAAAACAGTACAGCAATTTCATTTTTACATCAGAAGCTGGTGTGAAACCTTAGATACTTGTGTCATGTTTTAGACTCTGATTATCTATTTTAAATCCTTATGCTTCTTTCCACTTCATTTGTTATTAGTGAACAGTCTGTCATTCGGAAAGTTGTGGGCTCCTATTTCCAATTTCTGATGTACGTTGCTCTGACTGGCCCTTGAATAAACCTTACTGTCCTTGGTACCTTGTTCTTTATTGTTCATATTTGAACACAAACAGATACCTAGATGGTAAAAATCTCTAGCTAAGGAAAGACATGGTTGGACTAACAGTAAGCATGTATGTTCAGTTTTCTGAACAAAATTAAAGGCAATTGTGCATTTTTCATGAAAGTTACAAATATGAAAACTGTGGATAATTTTAACTAATTACATAACTTTGACTTTGTTATTTTTTAATAATTATACTTTGTTATATTAATACTCCCACGCAGTGCCTCTCTTATGGCTTACTCTGAGGTGGCCTGCTGATCAATTAAATGCTGATTTGTTTTTCAAAGTTTAAAAAACACAAACAAAACCCCCCAGGAAACCACAGCCTCTGTGTCCTCGCAAGGAAATTTCACTGTTAGCCACAGCTCCTTTATCACATTTTTCCTCTTTACAGTGCGTATAACAACCCTCCTTGTGAAAATCATAAAGGCCAGAGCAGTCTGAAACTGCTAAAAAACATTTCTTGTTTTGTGGAGATTTTTTTTGTGACATTGCTGAAATACAGGATCTGCCAATGCTGCTTTTTTTTCTGGTATGAAACTTTTCCCACAGTGGTGACAGGAACATTTAGAATGCTGGGGTTTGCTTTGAGTTGGCTTGGTAACAGCAGCCAAGTCAAGAGTGCTTGCTTCCATTAGATTTCTCAGAACATTGGTACACAGGAGTAACAACACTTATTATGGGTTACCACTAAACACACTGTGTACACAAACCAATTTTATTAGTCCTTAACTGATGAGGATTTTCTTGGTGCTGGCTATATGTTAGGGCTCGCAGAGGGACTGCTGCTGCCTTGCTACCTGCTTGTGCCTATCAATCTGTCCTAACACTGCAGTCCTTCCTCCACAAAGAGGAAAGTATGAAAATATGTGTGTGCTCTGAGGAGGGAGGAAAACAAAAAGATACTGCTTTTTTGAGCCAGCTATTGCTCTCTTGTTAACAATTCCCTTTTTCTTTAGGAAGGGACAAAGATGGGTTACATCAGGGAAATCTGAAACCAGAGTTAATACAGACAAGACGTATTTAATCTGTTTATCATATTTAGTCACTCCCTGAAATAAGTCAAACCTTCTAGGTTCTACCCTTTTATCCAAGTCAGATGCACAGCCGGAGATGGGGCTGAGCAGCAAACATTTCCTTACTCTGAGCAGAGTGTGATCTTTGCTAAGCAGCCGTACAAGTTCTTAGATGTCTTTAGGAGATTAAAGGATCTAAGTATCTTTCATCAGCTGTGTTAGAAAAGGCAGTTTTGGGTTGTGGAGTTCTAATAGGTTTTATGTGTAATAATAGTAGTAGTAAATCTATATGGAAAAAGGAATACCTGTTGATTTTCTGTAGCACTGCACGATGTCTCATCAGCTTTTAACTTGTGCTTCCTTAATGTGTAACCAAGAAATATTTATGTTAAAAATAATCCAACAAGAAAGATATTTCCCTCAAACATATTAATTGATAAAGATGAAGTTAGCATCTATCAACTCCTCCTACTTTTCTTTTGTATTTTAGTAATATTGGTAACTTCCCCAAATTGTCTGTCAATTTTTGTTGAATTTGATATAGTTTCTAGCACTAAGCAGTCTTAGCCTGCAAAAAAGCTTTTAAATAATCTTTTTTGGTATTTTTTCAAAGTACTTGGATGTCCTGGCAACATGAAGCATTGGAGCAGCTTCTCAGGGAAGTGGTGGAATCACCATCCCTGGAAGTGTTCAAAAACTGTGTAGATGAGGCCTTTAGTAACATGATTTAGTGGTGGACTTAGCAGTCCTGGGTTAATAGTTGGACTTGATGATCTTAAAGGTCTTTCTTTTCCAACCTAGTTGATTCTATGATTGTATGATTTCAGTGATGTCTGCCAAAATGTTGATAATATAGTTTAATCATACAATGTTCTGCAAGTTCCTGAAAGCTGCAGTGATTTAAGCTGCTGTAGCACTTCTAACCATTATGGAGGTTTAAGTGGAGGTAAACATGTTATCTCAGTTTAGCATGTAATACATCATCTACAGTATTCAGAAAATACTATTAAAATGATGGTATGATGCTAAAATAGCATGTGCTTCTATGAATATGTTATTAAGCCTATTTTTTTGTTTGTCAATGTATGTATATGATACTGAAAAATAGGTAGTAAAGGGGACACTGTTTATACCCAGCTGAATAATCAAATGCATCACAATGTATTTCCATGTAAAGATAATTTAGGTCATAAGCTGAAATCCTTCGTTTTTGAGCACCAGTTTCTCAGGCAGAGATAAATTTGTTCATTAATTTTGGGAAGAGATTTATCCTTTGCAGTAAAATCTTATGTATTGAAACAGTGGGGCTTTTTAGGTTTCATTTTAGGAGTGATTTCCCTCTGGGAAAAACTTTCTGGGTCCTGGATCCAACAAATTTCTAGTTAGAAAAGAATAAAAGAAAATCAGCAAACAAAACCAGTAAAGCTTGTGTTTGCAGAGTTGTCAGTAACTAGGAGACCAGGACATTTTTGGTAGAGTGTGGTTCAAAACTCTTTCATGTCCTTATTATTGAAAGCCTAAGGCAGGGGTGGATCACCAACATTTGAGGGGGATGTCCTGACAGTCGGTATGGTGTCAAGTGATACAGGAGAGGAAAGCACTGCTACTCCCTTCCCATGCTCTTACCCCAGTGATGACAAGAAACGTGAAATCGGGGTCCTCTTTCTCTGCATTTTTTGCAATCTAAACAGCTAAGTCATTAGGTACTCCACTTAACAGCCAGACAGCAACTAGAAAGCGACCAGCCCATGGGCCTTTCAGGAAGGTGATTGCCTATTAGCAGTTCTGCTCCTTCCTCCTAAATCAAATCCATAGACAGGGAGAGGTACGATCAGTTCCGTGTGTTTGTGTGTGGTAGACCAGAGGAGGACTAGGCCAACTGCTGGGAATACCATTACCAATGTATGAATTGGAGCTGAATACCCCATGTTGTGTATACTTAAAATGTTCCGAAAATGTGAACTGTTTATTGTTGTCCTTTTTTTTTTTTTTAAGTTGTGTTGAGATTGTAATCCTGCTTTTATCCCGGGAGTTGTACCTGCTACAGTTTATTTAGAGGAAAGGGCTGAGAAATGGTGGGTTGGGGGAGAGTGTTTTTAACAAACATGCAGCAAGTTTGTTTGTTCAAACCTACGTCTGTGTGTACATTTTACAGCTGCATGTTACTGTTTTAAGGATCATATGTAACTTGCATTATCCTGGTATTTTTGGATGCTAGTCAAATCTTTCTCTTTTTTGGTTTGTTTCTTTTTTTTTTTTTTTTTTTTTTTTTTTTTTTTTTTTTTGAGGTGGTTAATGGCCTGGAGAGGCAGATCACCCTGTGCTGTTTTGCTGTACATACTTGGGTGGTTCTTTTGTTCAAATCCACTGCTTCCTTTTATATAACTTCTAGCTACCAGATATCACAAGCAGTGCCTGATCCCTTTTTCTTTCAGAAAGAGTTTGTCTCTGCCTTTTCCCATCTCACTTCTATTTCTCTTTATGTCTTTCGCTCTTTTTTCCCCCAAGCCAGGGAAAAGGTGCTTCCCTCCTCTTCTGTCTTTCATCCCTTCCTCATCGTTTTGCATTGTTGTTGTTGTTTTCTAGTCTTTCTTTCTGTTCCAGGCTAGCATTCAGTTATGTTCTCTATCTTTTGTGCTGCTCCTGCTTTTTTCCTACCCCATGACGTCCATACTCGTCCTCAAAAGCACTCTAGTTTTTCCCAAAATAGGTAATTAGGCAAAGCTAGGTCAAAAGAATGAGGCCTTATATAAACACTTGTAATGCCTTAAAGACTTAAAAAAAAGTCAGGAAACAGTTTCCCTGAAACATTTATAATGAGAGAACAATTCCAGCTAAAATAATGAGAAAAATAAAAGGCTTTCTCAGCATGACATTCACGGGACTAGGCCCGTGGTGTCCATGGAAATCTTGTAGGTTGGGTTTTATAGCCATTCTTTTTTGTGATCAGATCAGCAAATAGAATCCCTCTTTCTGACTTCCTGTATTGGAACAAGGGGCTGGGGGGAGCCGAGTTGAGATTAAGTCTTTTCAGTATAGTAATACCCCTGCTTTTCTCCTAAATTTGCCATGAATCTTACCGAATGTCCTCAGAAAATGTTGATATACTATTTCTCAGAGGATTGAGATGTACTTTTTTAAAATTTATATATTAATGAGGGTTTTCTGCATGCTGAAGTCTCCTGTTTCTGCTGAGATTTTGAATAGGTTCATCAGTATTTTGAGAAGCCTGACATGGTCTGATTATGGTGATTTGACTCAGGTTCCACAGTAAAGTCTCAAGAGTTAGCATAGGGAACAGTGAGTTTTAACAGTATTCAGATAAAGTCTGCTCATCAGTATATTTATAGAAGGTGGATAAAGAATTGTATGTTACATATTGCCCTACATGAGCAATAGACTTAAAATCATTGGCTGTCTGTCAAAGCAGCCTATTGTATTTCCTGTCAGCTTGTGAATGTCTTGGATGACCTCAATGACTAAAAATCAAAGCTAGTCCACTCAAATATCATTCAGTCATTGTATTGCATTGATTTCTTTTCTCCCTCTCAGATAAGCAAGAATGAGAAGGGAACATTTCTCAGCAGTTGCAGTTACTGGCAGAGTATTGTAACAATGTGCTGGAAATCTCTAAGAATAGTGAGTCGATGGAGCCAGAGTATCAATAATGTGACTGTCTGTGGCCTCTTTTGTTCCTAGTGTTCCCACCAGAGCTGGTACTCCCTCCCAGTCACTGAAGCAAATCCTGGCCTTTTCTAAATCTGCATTGTTTGGCTTCTAGCAAAAATAGCAATTCTGATGGTTTTATTTTCTACAGTGCAGTTCTGATGAAGCTGCAGTTGCCATGAATGAAGGAACTGACACCTGCCTGAACACCATTGTTTCAAAGCTTTCGGCTAGTATATTGGAATAATTTTTTTTTCTTTCTGTTTTCTTCTTCCTGATAGTTCCCAGTAGACAAAACAGCTATTCAATTATTGTTTAACCCGGTTCAAGGCAACACTGGGTAATGGAGTAAGAGAAGTCTCCATTTTTTCTGTTTGTGTTCCGGCCTGTGATGGAATTGCTTGCTGAAGACTCACACAACCAAGCCTTCTATCACTGCCTGTCTCTGTGGTGATTCAGATATTTCACACAAATTATGTATTGTCTTCATTGACACCTTAAAGACAGTGACTTGTTTCGTCATTTCAAATTAAAACACATGCCAGCATCCTTCTAGAATCATAGAATAGTTAGAGTTGGAAAGGACCTTAAGATCATCTAGTTCCAACCCCCCTGCCATGAGCAGGGACACCACACACTAAACTATGTCACCCAAGGCTCTGTCCAGCCTGGCCTTGAACACCTTTTGTTGAATGTCTTCTAATTTTCAAAAATTGGCTGTACTTACTCTTCAGGAAAGTTTTCTGAGCCACTTAAATTGGTAACCACTACCCACATATGTGTAAGGCAGAGCACAGATGGTCGGAAAGATTCACTGCTGATGCTGCAGTCTATAGGAGAAGAGGCTGTGGAGTATCCATCCTTGGAAATATTAAAAAACAGACTCGATGTGGTCCTGGAAAATCTGCTCTAGGTGACCCTGCTTGACCAGGGAGCTTGGAACAGATGACATCCAAAGGTCACTTCCAACCTCAACCATTCTGTGAGTCTGTGAAAGCATTATTCATTCAGTTGTGTCAAAAGTAAGAGAGTGAAGATCCTCTAGAAAAAGAGAAGGGTGCAGGAAAAAAAGAGTGAAGTTGCCCCCATCCATGTGTTCTGTGGCTTATATCATACAGATGGAATGATATGGTGACATATATACTGTATATTTCTGAACCTTGGTTCATTTAAAATCTGCTTGTTATTTGGCAGCTCACATTGTTTGAAAGTGTTGCTTTTTGTGGCTTGCTAACACTGCTGTATGCTTTCAGAATGTATCTAGAGTACACCAGATATGTTTTGTGGTTTTTTTTTTGGTTTTTTTTTTTTTCCCTCCTCTTTTGTGCTTTGTCTTTTTTTTTTTTAATTTTTGTGGTTGGGGGGGGGGGGGGAGGTGGGCTGTTTTGGAAAAATAAGTCTAGTTTACTAAGAGATTACAACATAATGCTGTGCTTTTTTTTTGGTGGAAAATAGAAAAGAAGTTCATTTTAGCAGTAGGTTGCAAACATGAGCTACTTTATTAAGTATCTAGGAAAGTTGTCTGGTAACCACTTGCAATTAGTAATCTCATCCTTGTTCTGTTGAATCCTGATTGCATGTTCCTAAGTATCTTCAGTGTGCCACTTGTTACTATTACCCTTGCCACCTGATTAAATCTTGTCCTTTGTCAGATTATTAGCTCCATTAATACTGCACTTTCTTTCCTGGCCATGATTTCTGATGAGCTCTAGACTGGAATAATACTTTTAAAGTCAAATATGCAGTGAGCTAATTTGAGAGGTTTGCATTCACAGTTGTGAAGCTGGATGCTCATCCTACCAGAAATACCAGAATTATAAGATCCATTTGTGAATGTATTCTAGTTAAAACAAGGTCTGTTCAGTGGTTCTTGAGGCTCTAGTGCATAAATATCAGATAAATTTCACAAGTCAGTATTTTTTTTTTAATTTTTTTTTTATTTTTTCTCCTATGGAAGGCTTTCTATAGACTCCAGTGTGTTCATTTTCTGAGTTGATAACCTGCAGAAAGGAGATTTAGCCTGTTCCACATATGTCCAGCATTCTCATGAAAGTGTATTATTGCTTTGGGAAGTGATCACGTTACTATTGAGATAAAGGAATTCTGGATCCATGCAGTATTTATGTTTGCATTTAACCTGAAGGAGACAGTATGCTATTCTTCAATTCTTCCAGCTTGAAAGAAGAGAAGTAAACATACTATATTCCTCTTGAACAGCTGAAGGAATTACCTGCTTGGCCGTTTGATTATTCTTATTGACTCACAGTAAGAACACCTTCAAGGGCATTCATCAGCTTGCTGCTGAAGGATCTGTTATAAATACAGGATTATGAAAGTGGCAGATGAGTGTTCCTGGCATGTTTCTACAGCATCCAGACAGATGTCATTCAGCTTCTACATCTAGCATTCGATCTGTAAATCTGGGTTAGGAGAACATATACTTTTTTTAAAAAGTCATGTTTACTATGGGGAAAACATGCTGTACGTAACCAAGAGATTGATCTTTTTTCAGGTTAGGAGGTTGTGACTAACAAATTGCTGTGGTATAAACTTGTCAGACCAAGAATCTAGAGATAAAAGTGCTTGACATGATCTCTGTATAAAGATAACATCAGTGGAATAGATTTGTGTTTGCAAAGGTAGCAGAGCATTGCCTGAAATTTGAGTAAGTTTCAAACATTCAAATTGTGGGTTTAACTGCCGTTTTCCTCAAGAGAACCTGTTTTTTATTAGATTAATGGACACAAATTGCTGAATAGCAATCAAACCTTTGGCCTATATCCTTATGGGGAAAAAAAAACCCCAGACCCCACACACTGTTGCTGAAAATGCTATTACAGTAGCCTGGTGTGGAAAATTGAAAGTTTAAACAGTCTGAAAGAGGCGTTTTTGCCTCTTTCTTTTCCCCTGCTAAATACCACATACTCTTCTTCTACTCCATTTTAAGGTTGCATTTGGCATTTGTATCAGAGATGATTAAACAGAAATAGCTGTTTATATGTGATGTTTTACATGAAGTTTTTGAAGAAGTTTGTAATACATTATTAGGTTGATTATGAATCTTCAACCAACAAAATATTAAAATACCACTTTCGTCCAAGGGATGAAGAAAGAAGTGTTATTTGGGATAGATAGTAGTAGAACTCTAGAAAGTTTATTGTAGCAAATACTCCTATATTAGGGGCAGAATGTATATAATGATTGACATCTGTAGTATGCTTCCAATAGTACTGTTGTGTTGTCAATCTCTTCACCATAATCATGAAAGCAATTAGAATATGCTCAATCTTGTATGCAGAAGTTTTTTATCATGAAATAGTAGTTTTACAAACTCTAGTATTATTTTTCTCCTGAATATATTGTATTGTTGAGAATGGAAAACATTCTTGTGAAAAGCCGCTTTTAAAGTGCTATTGAGATGAGGTTTTAAGAACAAAAGATATATTTGTATCAAAAAGATTTTCCATGTCTCCTTGGAGGGGTGGAGGGAGGGAAAGGCAAAGTACATTATTAATGCTGTGCATTTCTCATGTAGCTCATCCATACCTGACTTTCAAATTCAGATGAATCCATTAACATTATTAATTGCTGAACATTTCAGATGGGAATTTAATATCCCTTTTTATTTAAGAAAAGTAGAGCCTTTTTCTGCAAACCAAAAGGCAGCATTGAGTGAGCCTTATTTTAGTATAAGTATTCTACAGTGTTTTCCACATATGCTCTTTAGTTCTAGTTTGGTTTGTCTTTGTTACAGAAAGGCTTGACCTTCTGTATTATTTCAGGGATAATACCTACAGATCTTTTTGAGTAAATGCTTTTTAGGTTCTAATTTGAGGGCATCTTTCTCTTCCTGCCTACATAAAATACATCAGAATTGTACCTTTTTGTGTCCAGTTAATTTTGCATCAAGACTTTACTTACAACTTAGATAAAGAAATCAAGGCCTAAGATTAATTATCTCCATCTACAGTGTTTTGTGTATTAAAGAATTGAGAAGGAATTTCATGTATGGCTGAACAAATGTGGGAATGTGGGGTTTGGTTTTTTTTTCTTTCCCACTTGAGGAAAAATATATAACAAATTGTGACAGGTAAATAGCTGCAAGGCAGAAAATGTGTAAGGTATGGCAGGGACTGCCAATGGAGAATTATCATTGTCATCTGGAATACTTCTCAAGAAATATGAGGATGTGCTTATAAACTTGTTATTTCAAGCACTTTTACAAAAGTGCTGTAGAAGAGTTTCCTGTTGCTAATTCATTGGGTAACACCTTTTTTCTTTTTTTTAAATACTTACATGAAATTGAATGGAATATTTCAGATCCTACTGCAACATGCTTTGTTCCAGAAGAAAAGAAACCACAGGGTGGGTGAGATGAGCTGGCGTATAGACCATGACTATGTAGGGAACCTCTAGGCTTTCAAAAACATGATGATGTAATTGCCAAGGACAGAATACATACAAATAGATACCCTGAATGTGTTTGAATTATCATTAGTAGCTTTAATACAAACCAAGACTGAAGCTTCAGTCAATAATATTGTGCCACTTTGTTGAACAATTCTAATGAAGTGCTTTACTTTTCTCTGGCAGATGAACGGGAAGATGTTCAAAAGAAAACATTCACAAAATGGATAAATGCACAATTTGCTAAGGTAAATATTTTTGTTTATTCATAAACAAAAATTTGGTTTGTATGTTTTTAAAAAAAACCCAGATTTTCCTCCACTGAGGTTTAGTTTTCAAGATAACAGTTACAAGTTTCAGATGTTGCTGAATGTAGTTGACTGATTTATGAGAAAAAATGACCAAGTTTTCCCTTGATTTCAGTAGAGACTGAAATGTAAGAAGCCATCCTCTTAAAATGTTCTCTGTCTAGTTACTTCACCTTTTCTCAAACGACTTATGCAGATATATTACTGATTGTTGGCATTCTTTGTTATGTTCCTACTATATGGAGAAGTTTCCTCTATTGGGCTTATCTTTTCTAGCTTCTAATTGCAATCCCAAATTTAATAAAAGCAAATGAATTGAAGTTGAGCAAGGTCAAAGACAAGAGGTGTGATCCAGTCAGTAAATTATGAAAGTCAATTATAATATGTTTTGAAATAGTTGTCTTTGGTAAAGATCTCAAATGTACTTGAAAAAAGATCAAATAACTAGCTTATTTAAAAGAGTTCCCCTGGCAGTATGTAATAATTTTGTCTTTAATATACAGGAAAAATGGAGCTTAAACTATTAACTTTATTAAACATTTTTAAAATTGCTGGAGGATAATTACTGAACTGTATTTGGAGTAATAAGCTAAGTCAATCCCACAACCTGTCATTTTATCTTGCGATGGCCAAAAATGAAATAGTAGCTGTGATGTATCTTCTGTTTAGTGTGGATTTTGATTGTGTCCCATCTGATTCTCCTTATTAAAAAAGAGGGGTAAGATAATCTGAATAGGATGACCATAATGTTGAAAAACATGCTCAGCAGTGGTGCAGTCCAGCAGGGAGTCCTACGGGACTTTTCCATGGTCTGGAGCATTTTCTAAGAGTAATTGAAATGATTTAGACAGCACACATTTGTGTTCAGCATCTTTACAATAGAGGTGACCAGCAGTTTGGAGGATTGGATCAGGATGAAATACTGTCCTGAACTAAAATGGTCTCAAATTAATGAATTACAAGACAAGTGTGAAGTATTATATTTAAGACAGAAGTAAAATGTATGCATGCAGAAGAAGCAGTAACTGGGTTTTCAATAATAAAGCAAGGAAAAGGTCTGGAAATTGTGGTCAATCACAAATGAAATGAATCATCTAGATGGTAGTATTGGG
>NW_009923258.1:91462-150946 GCF_000696875.1 Nestor notabilis
TGTTATGGCTGTGATAATAGAAGTACTTAACAGAAGGTGAAAATTGTAATTATTTTATTTTACTTGGCAACAGTGAGATTTTAACTTAAGTAATTTACTGTCTTGGTGTTCCATATACGAAGACATAGCCCTAGCAGTCATCATCTGATACAAGCTTATTTGAAATATATTGTCAGTCAGACCTTGCTGCGGTCACAGAAATAGTTACAGAAAACTAAGGGTAACTGTTGCTTCTATATCTAAATCAAGTGTCATGTTCCTAGAGCATCGTTTTCTCAGAAATCATTGTTTTCTGCAACAGCAAACCTTTCAGTTACTGAGGAAACTTGGAGCAAGTACGCAGAAGACCAATAATTATGAGGAGTTTAGAAAACATGACCAATAAGCAGATATTTTTAATGGTAGGTTTAAATCAGTTGTCTGAATTGATCTAGATGTCTTTCCTCCAGTTCTAGTTCAATGGAGCGTACTTCAGTGGTGTTTTAATTACCTTTTACTTCAGTTCTATAAATTTTTAGTTGTATGTGTACACACGTTCATAAACATACTGGAGAAGTACTCATCTCCCTCTACTTCATTTGGGCTCTGAGGAAAACCTGCTACAAACTATGGTGCAAGTTTTTCTTTGCCTTATGCGTCACTTGTGTTTTGGACAGGGTATTTTTATTTCAACAATCTACCAAAAAAACCCTCGATCTTTAAATCTTGGACAAATTACTCTTTTCCTGCAAAATTGTTGTGTATAACCAGAATACTTTGTCTGAAACTCTAATTCCTACTCCTTTTACCAACCAGAAAATGGATTATGCAAAAAACTGTGCTTTAAAAATTACAATATGTGACTCATCTCTAAGCATCTCATCATTGGTGCAGTAAGAGAGCCGAAAAGTTGGCTTCTAATGTTTGTGAGATAAAACATTTAGTAAATTAGAAGTATAGGAGAAATGGAGAATATAATCCAAGAGACCTTTCTGTTTTCACCGCTCTAATCATAGACATTGTGTATGAGTTTCTTTAGTGATACCTTCTTGGTTTATCATCTAAATGGCATGCAATAAGTTGAAACTTAAAGCAACTTTAAAAATGTAGAGCATATTCATAGAATCATAGAATGATAGAATTACGATTCTACGATATTGCTTTAATACAGTTTTGTTCAGAAAGAGCTTTTCTTTGTCCTCAAAAGAAGTTTATTTATAAAATAGTTAAGTTCTGCGGGGTGTACATAATGATAGCAAAGTAAGGTATTGTAACTTAGTTTTTTAATAATAGAACTATAATTAGAGCTGTCATAAAAGATCTAGTTCTGGGTATGATAGTTTTTGCTCAAATCTCAACTTTTAAAAATTTGAAATAACTGAAACCTTGGTCAATGAAACACAGAATCTTAACTATGTGTTTGGGGGAATGCAAATGCATCACGAGCCCTCAAGTGTAGCAGCTCTCTGCTGGAACTTTGAAACCACCACAACAATTACGTTAACAATGGGAGTACTCCGTTTTAAATGAGCTTATGTTGCCTCACTGGTCAAACATCTTCAATTGTTCAGTGTATAACAGGCTTCAAAATACAAAGTGTTACTGAAGATGGAAGTGTTCTTTACTTGCATGTACAAAAGAGCTTGTAAATGGCAATTAATTTCAAAATGAAAACCTGAAAATTCCCCACCCTAAAAAGGAAAGAGCATGCTCCTATGACTAAAGAAATATTGACAATTTTTTTTTTGTTCCCTCATTATGGAGGGACTGTCTTAAAGTACTGATAGTTTTATTGCCAGCAATAACAGTATGTGTTGTAGGTACAGAGAAGGCAAGCAGCTAATAATTGTAAATTTTGCAGCTTGAATTTTAGGTTATACCCTTATGTCTAATTTCAGGTCAGCAGCTTAATCTGTAAGTGGGTTTCATAAATTAATAGTAGTTTGTGAATGAGTTTTCAACATTTCAATCTGCAATATCAAAAAACAGATGTTGCTTGTAAATTCAGAGGTTTAAATAGGTTGTCCACATTTCTGCTACAGAAGTATAGAAAATTCCACTATATAGTATAAGAAGACAGTAAATGACAGCACATATAGACAAGAGTCAGAACATAGAGCATGGTAGATGGAAAAAGGTGATAAATTTTTATGGTTTCTCTACTTCATGTTTTGGTTTTCTTCCTGTTGATATTGCAGAAGGCAGAACATGAAAATAAATATAAGATGCTCAATATTTACATTACTTAGCTTTATGTAATCCAAAGATCATTCAGTAAGGAATCTTTTTAATGGAGAATTTAAGTTGTGAAGAATAGCAGCTTTTTATCAATAGGCAGAAATATCAGAAGGTAGTGGTTTGTGTGGTGATTGTGGAATTAGAGTCCCATTTTTGTACTGATTGTGTGGAGAAACATAGTAAAGATGCAGTCTGTGCCAAAGAAGGTGAAGTTGGCAGCCTCATTTAAGATATATGTGGCTAATAGAAAAGTCAGCAAAATTAAATACATTTTTTACTAATTAAATTGTTTTGAATAGCAGCTTGATTGTTCAGGTAACTGGTATACGCAGGGATAAAGGAACCTAAAAGAGGTGCATTGCTTACAACTTTAGTTGAACTATGTAGCAGTCAAGATCATTTCCTAATGACCCAGTGTTTGTCTGTTGCTTATATGATAGGAGGTGTTTTGACAGTCTCAGCTATCATGGACAACTTGAAATTATTCAAGACTCCTGTTTGCTTTAGTGGTCTCCTGCGATTGTAGATTAAATGCCTTTTGCATATCAAATAATGAGAATTACTGATACAAATGAAATGTTTACTGACCTATTGAGGAAATATGTCAAATATTTGAGGTCTAGAGAGACTACCATAAGTCTGGCATCTGACAGATAAATTTGCAGTGCTGCTTTTGCTCAGTTTCCATGCTATCACTCACAATAATTTCAAATTAAACAAATTTAAAAAGCCACTCATGACCAAGTGTTGAAGACTCTGTAAGGGGAGCAATCTGGTTAAGCTTTTGGAGAAGACAGTAATAGTTTAATCTGACAAATTTCTTTAAGATTTGGCTTCTATGGTAATGTGTTAACCCTTGTGAATAATCTATGTCAGACTTCATCAGATGTACCATTTCTTTAGCCATATTTCAGGGCTGCAATTAATAACCAAGAAAAGGAGCTGGAGGGAGGGAGGTTGCCAGCAAATCAAAGAAACACAGATTAGAATGCTCAGTATTAGCCCTGTCCAGACTGCTGTCTTGACAAATAACCTGTAGGTCAAATGAAGACAGACGCTTAGATGAGTGAGTGACTGGTAGGAAAACTGGAATTAAACAGTGAACTTAGAGGTTCAGATCAGTGTGCTCAAAGTTCACTGATGTCTGCTCGTGTGTTGTATTTCCTAAAACCAGAACAGTAGTTGCATATGCACGTCTACAAGACTAAAAAAGATCTCTGGCTGTTTCACTTACTAAAAGTAATCAGTAGGGTTTGCTGCTGTTGTACTCTCTAGAACTCAATTCTGAAGGAGAAATCCTACATCAACAGTGGTTTTGCGGGATGAACTTTCATATCATTGTAGACAAGTTCAGAAATGTTCATTCAGATAGCTGTGGTGCTTTAGCCATTTACATAGATTTTAGTGCCCGCCCACAAAGCTGTTGGAAATACAGCTCAGTTTGCTGAGCAACTTGTTGCCACAGATAATCCTGCAGCTATTCCCAGTAAAAAGTGTTTACATCTAGCCCTGTATTTTTCAGCTATGTTGAACCAGTACCTGACACTGCAGTGCAGATGTGTTCTCAGTCTGTAATTCATACAGTCTTTAGCACCGTTTTCAGCTAAAACCCCAGAAATCAGCTCTTCCTACATTATCTGATACCCAAACTTTCCATGTTGAGATAGAATTAAAAGAGGTAGGCGGTATATAGACTTTTTTTTTTTTTAACCAATGCAAACTAGACTCATTTGCACTCATTCTCAGTTACAGAGGAAAAAACTCCAAACCATCCAATCAACCAAAACCAAAACAAGCTTATTCTTTTACTTTTTTAATTTAAGAGGTAAAAAGAGATACTAAGACATTCTAAAAAGAGTAATTGTGGTCAAAGTAAATGATGGTTGAATGCTGACTGCGCTCGAAGCTTTGATCAACCAACACGCACTAGTATCAAGTGTTGCATCTACCAGGTCATAAAATAGCATGTATTGTAGTTTTATTGCTGATACTCCATATTTACACCAGGGTTTGTTTCAAAAGCTTCTAGTTTTGTGCCCATATCCATTTAATTATTTGGAACAGAATTGTTCTGCTGAATTCTGCCAAAACCAAAGTTGTGCTCTGTTCAGCTAAGGAGCACTAATATAGATATAAATATTAGGAAGGATCAGGTATCACATCTAAGAACACTGATTCCAGGACAAACAAAAGATGTTTTTTTCGTAAAATTTTGAAATTGTGTCTATGGTAAGACCCTGATCAAATCTTTAAAGAATGTATTTTAAAAGTGAATATGGTAGGTGTCAGCTCAATCCATTAACTAAATATTGATAATACTTTTTTTTTTTTAAGTTTGTTCTGAAATAAAAGGTTCAGAAAACCACACAAATTTAAAATTGTACCATGTGATAAATCTGAAAAAATCATAGTTGGTATTATTTGATGTAAGACACCACAATTGATATTCATCCATCCTAAATACCTAATCAATCTGTTCTGTGTCTCTGTTGCCAGTCTTTTTAAGTGCTACAGTGAAGGTGATAAGGAACAGTTTACTAATGTGGGAACCAAATTACTTTGCTACAGTGTGGCAAATAACCAGAACTCTCATTAAAGATTAATAGTGCTTAACTTTGCTTTCCAGCTCTGTGTGATCAACACTACCCTTGGGACACATACTTTTTAAAAATACCATGCTTTCTTATGCGAATAACCTTTATATAATACATCTTGCAACAGCACACCAAAGGGCTATCATGTCTATTCTATATTAAAGCAAAAGCTTTTCAGTAGTTTTTTTTTTTTTTCCCCCAGCCAGATGATGTTTAAACCTGGTATAGAAAACACATTTGCATGATTAAGTGATTTTCCTTTTTTGGATATCTCCAGAATACATAAGCAAGTGTCAGACAAAACACATGCTCAGAATTGTTTGCATTGATATATAGTAAATTACCTATTACATCTCCATATTATTTTTTTTTTTTTATGATGCAGTAAAATAGTATACATGCTGTGTGAATATTTATTATGTTTCAAATAAATTTCCTCTGGAATTAAAAATAACTCTTAAATTATTTTTACTTTTAAAGGCAATACTAATGGCAATATTACCATTTATTTTACTCAAAATTTCATTCTAGAACTTGTACTATCTATTAATTGATTTTTATAGATTTTTTTTTTTAATAATGAAGAAAGTTACCATCAGAAAGTTACTATCAACAGAAACAGATGCAGTTTAAAGGCACAAATATCCTCATGCTTTGAATTTTGCATATAACGTCAACTCTGACTTTGTTTTGCTTCCAAAGTAACGTTTCAGCTTACTGTTGGAAAACCGTTTAGGACATGTCTCTTTTAACAGTGTAATATTTTATCAATATTTAACTTTGCCTTATATGGAGGACTGGATGTTGTCAGGGGTTAAAATAGATTCTTCATCAGGGACTTGTAGTGGTAGGACAAAGAGTAACAGGCTCGAACCTAAGCAGAGGAGATTTGGGTTAGATATAAGGAAGAAATTCTTTATTGTGAGAGTGGTGAGGCATGGGAACAGGCTGCGCAAGGAAGTTGTGGATGCCCCGTCCCTGGCAGTGTTCAAGGCCAGGTTGGACAGAGCCTTGGGTGTAGTGTGAGGTGTCTCTGCTCATGGCAGGGGGGGCTGGAAGTAAATGATCTTAAGGTTCTTTCCAGCCCAAACCATTCCGTGATTCTAACCTCTTTGTGCTTATTGTAAAAACAAGGAAAACCAGAAGCTAAGTAGTGTCACAGTGGAGCATAACAAAAACAAAGTACTGTTCAACAGAGTGGTGTTCTCTGTTTTCTCTGTTCTTGCAAACATCAGAAGCACAAGCCTCATAACCCACTGTGGCAGCCACACAGCTGGAAATGCCTTTAAAACTGTCAGTATAGAAAAGAACCCTTTTACCTGGAAACCTAGAAAGAACAAAAATGTATTTGGTTATGCTTCAAAGACACAAAGATACATGTATCAGATTAACAAATAGCTAATGGGACTGTATATTGGGTTTTGTTTTGTTGCTTTTTTTTTTTTAAGCTGATGTTCAAACAGTGAAGATTTTATTATGTGTTCATGAGGGAAGGGATTCTGTAATGTTTTTTTCTCTATAACATTGTCATATTGCCAGGAGATTTTACAGCTTTGCCTGTTGTGAGTTTTTTTCCCCCAGAATGTCTAAATTGACTGCAATTAAACAGGACAGCTCTTGGAGAGCAGATTCATTTTCACTTGGATGAGAAGTGAAATTTCTCCTTCCACTTAGTTATCTGCACATCTTTTGGTGGAGCTGTGGTTACTGGCTGTGTATCTCTGAAGACCTTTTGCTTGCAAGTGAGACTTGCTTGTCTGCTCTCTTGACTGCACAAGCAGTGACATGTTTTCTCTGCTTTGCCTTAGTGGGCATAAATTCAGGAGCAGATTTTCCAGAACTTTATACCCACCTCAGAGCCTGATTCCCTTCCTGGGCTAAGGTTCCCATGGGTGCTCAAGGCCTGGCACCACAGCCATCCTGCCCATGTGGGGAAATCCCCACCAGCCATAAGACAGTAGAGCTGTCACTGCTGCAGTCTACTCACTGAAGATTACGTCATATTCTCAGAATCTTTTGTTTGCACATGCAAAGATTATGTTACTTCTACGAATCTGATTTTAAGGCTTAAAGTGTTTTCCATTAAAGTGATTTCCCTTCCAAAAAAAAAAAAAAAGTACAAATATTTTATCTTAAATAATGAGCATCTACATGACAAAACACTTCTGCCACTGGAAACCTTTGAATTAATGCAGACTACATTTTAAACTTTTGTATGATGATGTAGTATCCGAGACCTTTAATCTGAAACTTCTGAGTAGATTAATAAAATTAAGAAAATGGATTAAAATATATGCATTTTTGTTGTGTTACAATCATTTGTCTTTTTATCCTTGGTTTTTATAGCTTCCTCTGGCAGAATAAGAAGAGCTTCCCACAAATGTATTAGACATGCTGAGCAAGCATAGCAATCACTGCTGTCGGCAATAGAGGGCACTGGACTTTCATTGCTGATATGTTTTACTGAGGAAAAGAATAGTCAAGTGAGGTTCATTGAGCTCTTTCACCTTTTCTTTCTCGCACTTTGACTTGCATCTCCTAGACTTTAATTCAAACTCTCATACATTTTTTTGCACTTTAAGTAAAAAAAGCTTAAAGAAAATTGAATACATGCCATTTTCTTGAATTTATTATGATCTATGTATCTTGAGGAGGAAATAGGAATAAGCTAAATATACACTACAATACTGGTCTCAGTAGTGTGTATGTCTGGCTTGCTACTGGCAGCAGACATCATTATTTCTGTTTTCAGAATTCATTACTGTTACATCTAATGATCTTCAGAATCTCCAAAGCAAAGCTCTTCATAGAGACAAATAAGGCTTTAGTGGATTTAAGTTAGACTGAAAGTTCAAGAATAAAAATAGGAAGGAAAAAAACCCACAAAAAACAATGCATTTTTGAGCTACAGTCACCACTTACCTAAATGCCCACTTATGTAAACATACTGAAGCTCAAGCAAATCATACTGACTGTTCCCCCTCTCTGCTGTGTACCATTCTTAAACCTCCCTCTGCCTGTGGTAGTGGGTACATCTTGTGCCTCTCAGACACATATTTCTCTAGGTTGCCTTTGACATCAGGAAGTTTGGCCGTTCCGCCTATGTTTAAATGTATAAGATATTTTTAACAAACACGTCTCAGAGAAAAAAAAAACCAATCAACCAGAAAAAATCCAAACCCCAAAGTATGCAGTTTTGGACAGACTGCATCCATGTTATAGACTGCATTCTTGGATATTGATGTTTCAGTATTGGTAATGATAAGATGGCTCTACCCAGTTCTGTAAGCACTTACATTTTTGCATATACTTTCTTTATTATGCTTTGGGATACCTGTATTGTGTACAAAGACCTTATGTTCCTTCAAAGGATGTGGTGATGGACATGATTTTACACCTGGATCAAAAGCAACATTTATTGAGGTTAATTTCTTTAAACCATGTGCCTGTATTTTAGGTTGTACCTTGCCACGAAAACAGGAAAAATAATATTATGAAAGATGTTCATATGGTAGAAGGGCATTTTTAGAAATAACAACATTATTTGTACAAGGTTGCAAATAAACATTTTTGCCCAAGACCTTGTATATTTGCCTTTTAACATATGAAATGGATCAGTCAGATGTTGGGAGTATTTCTGGATCAACATTTCATGAATATGTATGCTTTTTAGAGCTGCTTACTTCTGTTATTTCTCTGATCATGTTTGGGCTGTTTTGTAGGGGAAAACCTGCCACTTCATACAAGATAGCTGCAGTTGTTTCTCAACAGCAGTGGCAAAATGGACATAGGCACACTATTAAATCTTTGCTTAGTGAATTAGTTTTATATATGTGTATATATATACATATAAGCCTATTTATTCCTGCTCTAGAAAGTCTGCACAGCTTGTAAATCTTTTTGTACTCTGTTTTAGTATCCCAGTCTGATTAAATATTGATATTCATGTCACTGACTTTGCTAATACTTTCACTTTTTTCAAAGATCTACATGACAGATGTTATTACACAGAATAGCCATTTTTCTTTTCTATCTGCTTTTCATAGTGTGTTTGATTGATTTGCCAGTTTAAACCCATCACATTTACATCCTGGTAATATTAGTGTGAGAATATATAGAGCTGACTTAAAAATGTGATGCTTTTAGTGCACTCAAGTATTTAGTATTGGTTCTATTGAAATTAAGATTTTGGGGAAAACGATAAACAAGTAATGTCTTCAGTCAACTCAGTTCTATGCTGACCTAAGCAGAAGTTAAAAGATCACAAAATATTAAAGACACATACTGGGCCGTTCTCATAGGCAAAAATATTAGAAGAAACTTCTTGAATACTGCTCCAGTATTCAAAAGCAGAGGAGATGAGATGGTAAAATATCATATCTGATCATCTTCTATAAAGAGATTATAAAAAGATTATTAAAAATAAAAAAGCGGTTTCTAGCACTGACTGTATACCACTATACTTCAGCAAGTCCTGTTCAGAAACCTCTTCCTTGAAACTTAACTGATGAAATTAGGTAGGGTATTGCCTTCATAGTTCATTTCTCTATCAGTGTTTCTTTGAAATAATCTTTACTCTTAATTTGATGTTTGTATCCTTCTATCTCTGTTTTCATTTTTAAATTACATAATCAGCATTTCCATATATTGCATATATGCACATGAATTTGCCACATATTTTCATTGTTTTCTTCTGAACTTACTTACATTGCATAACTGAGTTCAGGAAAATTGTTTAAGAATAAAACAGAGTTAGGTTTCTGATTTTGATAGATGCTACACTTTGAGAGGTGCATTCACTTCAGGACTCCAATATGTTGCTTCCAAGGTGCTTGCTGGTACAAAATGCTTTGATTCTTCTTTTGTGCTCCTTTTTTATCTTCTTTTCAGCATAGCTTCTTTTTTTGAAGTTAGATATTACCATGCGGATTTAATTTTTCTTGCTTTCTTCTATTAAGGCACCACTTTTGAACTTTTGAATGCATATTTGTCAGAGTTAAAGAAAACCTTACTGACTGCCTTGTGTATTGGCCACATCCTTGTGTATAGGACTGAATCAAGACTTGCTTTTTCTCTTGCTGCAGACCCTGACTAGTTGCTTTAAGAATGGCTCCCTTACAGTGCCTCAAAAATTAGGGTTTATATCTTGTGCATACATGGCATTTATGTAAGACAGTGACTGAGATTTTCCAGTGCAGTCTGTCTGAGCATCTTTAGTATTTCAGAGCCATTGCATTTTAGAGTCACATCAGGGTGGCAAGATAATACACCTTCTTTAAGAGCGTGGACTTTTCATATTTCATGCATTAGTTGAATCCAACCCTATAATGGAACCCCATGTCTACCAGTGTGATAAACTTGCTTTTATCTGATTGCAGTATATGTCTCATGTCTGACTTCCTTGTACCAAATGCCGTTTGTATTAGTTTTTCCTGAAGCAAATTAGCCCTCAACTAAACCCCCAAAATTTTATATTGTTGAGGACTTAAAATAAAAAACTAAAGAAAAAGTCAACACATTTGTAAATTACCATTGGTTTATTGTTTTGTTTTGTTTTGTTTTAATCCATCACAAAGTATCTCTGTTCTAAGATTAAAGAATATATAGAATATACGTGGTCTCTTTTGTGCATAGACAAAGCCTTACAGATAGCCTTACAGTAGCTTAGGATTTTCAGTACCTGATATGTATATAAATCTTTTAAAACTGCACCTGAACAGAAGAAACTTTCAGCCATTGTTGGCAGTGTGCAGTCATGGTCTCCCATGCAGCCCAACAGGTCATGGGATGAGGGTGCCCAGGTGGCTGGTGGAGGTGGTGTTGGGTGAATGTTGGTGATCCCAAGGTGCACTCTTACCAAAATCGACCAGGATCTGCACATGCAATTTCTTGCCTTGGTAGCTGGGTCCACCCATGGTCTCCTTTGGGATCTCCAAATGTAATATGCCACAGCTAGTCTTTATCTTGGTGAACTGTGGTCTAGGCATCTCATGGGTCTCTCAGTTGAATATTCCCTCATTCATCTTGCCATGATTTTATCAAGTTGTCACCAGACATTGTGTTTCTGACTTAAACAAATGACCTTAAAGGCTAATAAATGCTTTTTGTTTATATGCTTGATGCTATTCACCATCAAGCTCTGATTTGCATTACTGTCTGGGGCAAAGTTGAGTGGTAAGGAAAGGCTGTGCATGCCCTAAACAGGAACATTCATGGAAGTTTAGGCAACAGCTTAGTAAGCAAACATTTTTTTTTCTACTTTTACTTACTGTGAGGTAACGTAGGAAGCCTCCTGCATTAATACTTTTCTTTACACAGCGTGATTTTGAGGATCTGTCTTAATCTGAGTAGCATTAGAAGTCACCTCTTCTAAATGAAATAAAACATAAAATTGCAGCATGCAATGGATCTAAAGAAACTTCAACATGAAACTGTAAGGCATTAGTTGGCTTGTAATCTGTGATTTATTTCAACCTTCTATGAGGTGCTAATGATGCCAATATTTTTAACCTACTTTGTCTATTCCTGTATGTGGCAGAAATGGTACAAATTGTTCAGCATATGGATACATCTGATATATTGAAGAAGAGTCAATATAATTTTGCAATAAAACCATACCTCACAATTGCATTAATTCTTCAAAGGAGTGAACATACATAGGTATGACTGAAACAGAAAAAGTGGGTATCTGTAAATATTTTGACATTTTTTCTTTTGAAAAGATGAATTAAAAAGTCCTCATATTTCAGAAAAGCTGCTTTAAGAAAGGAGACAAAGGATGGAAATAAAGTCAGTTTGCACAACAGAGGGAGGTTAGTGGTGCAGTTGCATACTAATGTCTGTTGAGATTATGATTATCTGATGAAGAGATGTGGCAGAACTACTTGATGGTTTAGAATTATTCAGGTCAGATAAAAACAACCAAAGGCTTGCAGAGTGATTTCATGATACTGAATGATTAAGTGATTAAATGACAGATGATATTCAGTATTTGTTTACAAAAGAAAAAAAAAACCACTTTAATAAATAAAGCTTATGTTACTCTTTGTGTATACTGTATGCTTTAAATGAGATTTTACCACTTAGAACTCTCTACAGTAAGTCACATATCTTTTTTAACGAAGTTAGAAAAATGCTCACTTTTTTTTTTTTATTTCCTTTCATTGAAAACATTGAAATCACATCAGCATGAAATATAAGTCCATCTTAAACATTGTGAACATTAGGGAACAGAACCTCATCTTGGGAAATTTCTAACCATAATTTCACAGAAATTAGAGCGTTATTCTGAAGCAGTATGTGACACTTGTCCTATCCTTATACCATGTTCTTAAAGAGTGCAGGCCACCATCAGAGTTGCATGAACTTAGAAGAGCCCTTGGTTTGCCCAAAATAGCAATTCTTATCTTACTCTCTTATAATAATTGCATGCTAATTATGCATTAGAATATTCAAGATTTTTTATTTATTTTTTTTCCCCAGGAAATGGGAGTCACTTCCCATAGTGCGATATTAATGACGCTATATTTAGCATAACATAAAAATGGCCTTCAGAGGCACAGAAATAGTAATCCAAAAGCTCGGGGCTCAGTTGAGGCTCCATCTGTGACAGAGTAGTGAACACACCCCAACATACTTCCGGGTGGGCAAGGGGATTCAGTGTGTTGGAAGACAGGAATGAATGCAGAGCCAGAGGACTGACACTTTTATCTCTATGTAATGTCCAGCTACAAAGCGACTGGCCTATTCAGTGGTCTGGGGTGATTTATCTCCTTCAATTGGCCCAGCCTGAAAGCTGCTTGCATGTGACGTCTCTGCCTGTGCAATCTCCCTCCTTTTCACTATCCAAACCAAATATATGTGAAACTAAATATATATGAAATCTCCTTCAGCATAAATTTAAGGACAGATTCTATAATACTAGTCTTTGATTCAGGCTCAAACTGAGAAGGGCTATGTATGGAACACAGAAATTGAAACAAAAGCTTGTTGCTGTTATAATTTTGATCCTTTAAGAATGATAAACAAATCTCACAATGATAGAAATCTGAAATGTGAGATTCCTGAGATTCAGGGTAGAGAAAACAAAACATACAGCTCTGCTGTGTCCTTCAGCCTGCCTTTAGTAACTTATTCATTATCACTTTTCTATTTTTCCATCTCTAAATACTGTAGAAATTAAGGTCAGAATCACAAATTACCTCTTCTTGTATATCAGAGAATACTGGAAGTGAACTTAATATTCTCACTCAAAATTCAGTACCAGAATGTCTATTAAATTGGTTTGGAGACCTGTTGTGCAAACTTTGACTAAATATCCCCAAATATTAAATGCTTGCTAAACTCAAAAGGAAAAAAAAATAGAAAAATAGGGTGTGGAAGGGAGGGAGTTAAACCATCAAAGCAGAAAATATTTTCCTCATAAAATGCCTCAAACCATCTTCCCTGAGAATCTGGGATGGTGAGGTTGTCTTTTTGGAATTAATTTTCTCATTTGCACTTTAAAATCCTATGTCCAACGTGACTTAAAAAAAAAGTTGTTTGAATATGAGGCACTGTGCCTATTATGTTCTGTTTGTTATTACAGTACATGATTTTTGTTAGAATCTCAGGAAATAATGGAAATACACTTGAAAACCTCTCCATTTCAGAGCCCTAAGCTATATTCAGTGACCTTCTACACTAGTCTCGGCTATTCAGTTAAATTTCCCCATTAGCCAAAGGGAGGAAACTAGTGTTAAACAAGCTTCCTTTTTCCTTGTGTTTTTCTAGTTGACTGAAGATGTATTCAGTTTGTGAGTTGACAAGAAATTTATGTGAAGAAGGTCAAACAGGTTACAAGCATCTTTTAAAGCTTCTGTGTCCGGTTCTATAAGACTACAAGTAAAGTCCCTTAATATAAAAGAAAGGCACCCTCTTTATTTTATTCCTTTACCTCTAAAGAAGAAAAACACATTTAATAGCTTTCTATCCCCTTTCATTTAGCTGCAATACCCTTTTCAAATTATCTAGGTCACTTAGGCCTGTATACCAGTTAACTATTTTTAGCTTGCTGGTTGTCTTCTAGTGCTGGAAAAATTATCCTTTCTGCAATTAAACTTTCTATCACTTCCCCGCCCCCCCCAAGGCTGTGTGTATTGTAGTACAAGTACAAAATTTCTTAGGTCCCTGAAAGATCCATGTTTACAATAATTCTAATTTTTTATTGGGGCTTAGTTTTTCTGGAAGGAGAATTTAGAGGACAGCATCTGATTAGACATGAGCCTGTCCTGGTTCACAGTACAGATCTCCCTTGGTGTACAGTTAGACAAATTATGATGAATCTGTGTGCATGTATTTTTCTTTCTAGCAATATGTCTGCTTCCTTCCCTAGTTGCAAAGGCAGTCTGCAGAGACATCTCTGCCATCTCTGAGTATGGACTTTGATGAATTGATAAGCAAGGCACAATACAGAGATCTCGGAGCTGGGGTCAGTCATAATGGAGGTCGAAAGCAAAGCCGCATAGCTGCTTCATGTGCAATCAGGCTAGTTATGAGACTGTGTATGGTACAACACAACTGTGCCCACATGCTCTCCTGGCACAGGGCATGAAGTTGGCTGGTTGTAATACATGTTGTAGTTGTGCAGACAGGGCCAAACGCAACAGGCAGCTAGGTCTAGTTATGATTATTGTATGTAGCTTTCATGCAAATATGGAGATATTCATACCACCTACCACTGTATGTGTAACATTGCCTAAGCTAACTAAGATTCCTGTGTAGTGGAATAAAGGAGAGATGAATGTAATACTTTAGAAGGAATTGGTTAGTCTGAAAGCCTATGATAACAATGTCAATATAAGGAAATAAAAGTAGGGATTTCCTCTTTGGCTACTTACTGACGGTGAAGAATGCATTATTTTGGGAGTAATTATCTTATTGTTTGTATTCCTAATGAATATACTAGTGGTTGAGTATGATCTTGTGCATTTCTGAATTTGCCTTTAATTATAAATAGAAGGGATGTGTAAGTAATATAAAAATATATTATTTGCTCTATACAAATGCTTCATTAAATGTTAATATTTAAATTCAAAATGATATCACATGATTCATCTAAGTGAAAAACTGTCGCTCATTGTTACATATCTACTAAATGATAGTGAGCCAATTTGTGAAAGTAATTGCAATTTCAACAGTGTGTGTGTATACAATTTTATGCTACCAAAATCTGAAATCATAGTGTGAAAATATCACAAGAGAAAGGATGTATTGTGTATTTGGCCTGCTCTGCAACTGATGCATTGGGTTATGTATATGAACTATAGATGGAGCTCTCAAACTAATAAGAAAACTGTGGAAAATAGTCCATGTAATTACTAGATTCTCCCATAATAAAGCTACATAACTTTTCTTACCTCTGTAAAATTGATAAATTCAGATGATCATAGCACGGTTCACATTTTGAAATGGGAAAGCAGCATGGTTTAACATTTCATGGTCTTCTGGTTTGCTTTTAGGCTGACATGTTCTAGTCTGTGTCAAGCAATTTTAAGGTGCTTGATATTCTTCAAAGTACATCTTCACATGAATCTTACAATATAGTGGGTCACTGTTTCAAATGGTTGTTTCGTATGACTTTATAATTTATGTTATGTGCAAAAGAGAAATTTGGAATCTGTTACCTGGTGAAAAGTAAAGTTTTCTTTAAATATTAAATGCAATTGCAGCATAGAAAGAGTCAGATTTTGCCATCTTACTTCTAAATTTAATATCTGTAAATCTGTTAAATGCCTTCATAACATCCATGCTTGATTTTTCAAGGAATTTCCAAAATTCAGTTATGTCACCTACTGAAAGGAGAAAAAGCAAAATTTCATAGGAGAAAAAAGGAAAAGCCAGTGAGACTAGAACTGATTATAACTTCATTATACTGCTGATTTTGTTCCTTTAAACATACTTGCTCTGCAAGAGTTCTTTGCTTGTAGTAAAAGGCAGAGTATATTTGTATTTGACGGATTAGGATTTTGAAGTGCATTACTATATTTTACATGGATTTTTCACTTGGATCCCATTAGTTAGATCTCTTGGGTTATATTCTTTCTCACATCTCCAAGTATTTCAGTTTTTCTGATAGTGACTTTTGCTTATGATGAGCCTGTATTCTGAGACCTGCAGTTCATGACGTAATTTATATACTAGGTATTTTGAAATTCCCTGTGAAATAACAGTAGATGCTAAACTGCCTTTTCAGGCTGTAAGAAGACAGTTTAGGTGCTCATCAGAAAGATGTAAAGAATTGTAGTTGAATATGTTCAGGCATTGACATGAAAGAGAAATGCTTAAGTAGTCTTGAAAGCAAGGAAGTACCTACTGAAAAAAAACCAAAAAAAAACCCCAATCACAGAGTGAAATTTTTTTATTTAAAAAGGCTACACTTAAAATGAAAACATATGCATATCCCTGAAGCCCTAGTTGAAATACAGGAGAAACTGAGAAGTCTGGGCATTAAACATGATCTAAAAATGTGTTTTAATACTGTATGAGACTTTTGTAAGTCACTTTCCATTCTGTAATAGAGCTCAAATGAACTTAACCCTTGATTTTCTAAAACAAAACTTGATTTAATTTTAAGTTTGCCTGGAGTTTAAAATGAGTCTGAGTGAATCTGAATAGCAGAAGGATAATTACTTCCATGAGAGTAGTGAATCACAATGAATTGGTGTAGCATAGAAATCTGTTAAGAAATCAGTCATCTGAGATATGTTTGGTGACCCTAACATTAGTATATTTTTCCTGGTTACAATAGGACCTGACTGTGGGCTAACACTGTATATTGCTCACCAGATAAAAAAGGAAGAGGATCCTGTGATCAGTATTACGCATTATTGCTACCTGTCTGACAAAGGCTGCCTAAGTCCATCAAGGCAACCTGTAATGCAGGAGGAATACAGCTTGCCCTCTCTTGTTTCAGTTAAGCTAGATATATTCCATATTGTTCCCCATTGTATCCTTGTCATTATCTTAAATGTCTCTGTAGTCTTTGTTTCGTTTTCTATCAATGTCTAGAACTGAGACATTAATTTCTGTGTAACATGCATATGTAATTGTTTCAACATTCCCTTGTTATGCAATGTGAGCCTAAAAGACACAGAATGACTCAAAACCTGTTTTCAGAAAAGAGGCAATATGTTCACACAGTGTCATTAGTGAAGAAATCCATAAAACTATGTGAACTTTCATGCTGCTCTGCCTTCAGTCAATAGACTGGAGGTGTTCAGAGGGTTGGCAGCTGAGTTGGAGAACCTGGCAATCCTAGCAATTGCAATGTTAATGTTCTTTTGAGTGTGCATGCTTATACGAAGTATGGATGCACTAAACTAGTGTCAACTGGTAAAACATCTGTAATCCTTTCAGTCTTTGAATTGTTTATCAGTTTCTTTAAAGCAATTATAACCAGAACAATTTCCTCATTGAAGTTACTGAATAATGAACAATAAAACTCAGCATGTAAAAACATTGACTCTTAACAAATTGTGAAATACCAAACTATAAAACTCTCCACATGTAAAGAGATTGACTCTTAAATCATGATCTCTAATTCATGGGATACAAAGTGTTCAATAAATAAATTACAGTTGAGTTAAAATATTCGGGGACCAACATAACATGGCTTCTGTAGCTGATGACATGAACACAGTTAATGAATATCAAGGAAAATGGAGTCGTACTGCCACTAAGAAAAAATCATAGACTCTGAATTCATGCTGAAAAATGTGAGCTTTCACCATTTCCAGTATCAGGGTGGTCAGTGCTACAGTGTTGAATGGGTTTACCCATGGTGGCTTGAAAATAGGCAATCCAACATATTTCTAAATGTGAATGCAAGAAGAGTTTTAGAAGACTCTGAGGACAATCTAGCCCCTCTCCAAATAGTTGATTCCTAGTCTTAGTCCCCTATTCTTTGAGATCATTTGTCTTCTGTTACAAAATGTATTTTTCTTGCCTAACCTAATTTATTAATGTGCAATCACACATTTGTTAAGGACATATCTAAGCAATATTCTCCATTAAAACAAAGGAAGAGTTATGCAGTTGGAAATGTCTATAGGCGTTTGCACTGTAGCTTCTGTTCTCTGTCCTGAGTTGTGGGAGCTAAAAGGGAGAAAAATAATTGCCATGCTGTGGAAGTATTTTCATAAATACAGTCTAGCACTGTTAACTGCAAATAGGTATCCTGATGTTTTGATATGGTAAAGAATATAATTGATTGCATTTAACTTCAGCTTTCCAAACAGCTTTTGGTTTTGTTTTCTAAAAAAGTATTAATACAAGTGTTTCTGTGGGTACAAGAAGTGGGGTGCCATTGTGCGTATTCTTTACCTCCTTGAGCCCCAAACCTGAAGGCAGCACTGCGTGTTTTATTCTGTCTTCATATATCACAAGTATTTAAACATCACCTTTATGGAGCTAAATACTGTAGATAAAAGACTTCTGTTTCACAATCTAACCCTATATAGCACAAATAGAAAACGGAGGTGACTGAGGCACCCTAGTCCCTCCAGCCCTTGCAATGATGGGACAGCAGTGAGGTCTGAGACTCCTACACTACTAGCAGATGTGTTTTGGTTTGGCTTTTTCTTGAGGTGAGATGTGGGATTGGAAGGTGAAATTGTCTTATGTTCAGAGGATGACAATGAAGTCAGATATCTGTTTCTGCCAATTACAGAAATAATCAATATTCCTGTCCCAACAGCTTAGTAATTAGAACAAAACATGACATTGGATCAGAATAAGAGAATGAAGGTAGTGAGAAGTTATGTGACTCCCTTCAAGACTACAAAATTGAAAAACAGCCTACTTTTGAGCAAAACTAGATGTTTCCTAATTATTTGAAAACACTGTGTATATTTTTAGTGGATCTTCTTCCTGACTACATCAAATATAAACTGTAGGTCTTTGCTTCCAAAGCCATTTGCAGCTTCTCTCTGCCCTACCTGACCTCTAAATAAGAAGAGAATGAACGGATCAACTCATCCTGCCAGATTTTACTAGCCACTTGTTAAATTTCTGTTCTCTACATTTTTTGTTTCTGATACTAGAAAAGCTCCACGTACATACACACACACGTGCGTATATGTATACAAGTCAACTGGATTATCATTTCTTAAATTCTTAAATCCTTTCTTAAGGACATCTTAAGTTGTTTAGGTGTTTGTTGCCTGTTTGGGTTTTATTTTAGAATAATTCTTTTCAGTTATGAATGCTAGTATGCATGCTATAGCTTTTGGGTATGTTGTTGCTCATCTTATTTTCACCTTTTGATCTGTTGCATTTTGTACACTGTTATGTCTTTATTAGTACTCGGGTAGTGAGCTCTAGAGGTCAAAAACTCTCTGGTGTTCTTTTCTTCTTTATGTTTATCCAGTGCCTTGCCCAGTGGACTCCTGATCCAAGATTGATTCTAAAGTACTATGTTAATTCCAATTATACTTTTAAATTGGATATGAGTGCTGTTATATGACTTGTAGTAGAACTTATAAATATTGACCTTGGTACCTTGTTCAACTTTGTCTCAAAAAATATTCTCAGCAAGCTAGGAAAGCATGGAATAGGTGAAACGAGAATAAGCATGCAAAAGTTCTTTTCTGTCCCACGTGTGGCACAGTCGGGCTAGAAAGGATATACTGAATGAGGCTTGCGTGCTTTTTTCTGTTATTTTCATCATCATTTTGAACTGTGGAAATAGAGAATACCAATATTAAATGTCACTGAATTTATGGAGATTATGGCAACTAGCAATTTGGAAGTCAGGATAAGGTTGGGAAGGAAAAGAATGTGTATTTTTGCTAGATGAAGCAATGGCCAGAAATAAATGGACTGAATAGAAACTAGGGTAAAATACCATGCTTAACTAGGAATAAACAAGCACAAGGTGTGGAATGACTCACAATTTGGTGTGCAGCCTGTATCAGAAAGCAAGCAGAAGGTAACATGGCCACACAGATGCAAGTTAAGTCTGTCACGTAATGCATATTGAGAGCTCTCTCTAAAAGTACATTGCATTCACTGGAAACATGTTCTTTATTATCTGTAAAACACCTTGGCAGCCCTGCTCTGTGGGAAAGGCAGAAAGCAGTTGGCATGGCAGTCACAGCCAATCCCAGCCCCTTCCTGAGGCACAGTCTTGGGCCTTCTGCCCTTTCATGGATTGGGAGGGGGTGGTGGAAGATACTCATCCCAGATTGGCTGGCATGACCATAGCTGGTGCCTCCTGGCATGCTGTGGGTGTTTTACCCTGTTTCTGGTGGGAAGGAAGCTGTGTTGGGATGTAAAGTGAGAGGAGATGCAATGCCAGGGTGAGAACAGAGACCTGCATTTGGTGTAAGTATTGATGGGATCAGTATTAATCCTTAGCAAAGAGGATTATAGATACCATTTATTTATATATATTTATAGATTCCATTTAGTCACTCTAAATAAAACCAGGCTTCAAATACATGGCCTGGCACTTCCGTCCTGGTTTTTAATCTGTGGCAGTTAATTGCTCCCTCTAATGCCCTTCTTGAAGGTGGTGAGAAAAATAGTCTGTGAAGCCGTGTTTTGTCTCTGTTCTCATGTTCAATATGCCTTGATGTACATACTCAGTGAAGAGATTTCTATGCCTTCCTGTATGTACTCAGTTAAAAGGAGATAAAAAAAAGGCCACAAAAGAGTTTGCCAAACTTTCCTGGGAAATGCATGCAGTCCTAATGTGGAAATCATACTTTCTACAGTGGCGTGGGAATGATAGATGAGATCCATGTTGCAGATAAAACATAAATGTGTTAGTTTTCTTGTGAGGCATAAATAAGATTATTCTATTCGGAGAGCCAGTTACAGTTGTATCATGGTTAAAGCAGACCATCTGCTCTAAGTGAAGCCCTGAAGTGGTACGTGTATGCATGCTCAAGCACTGAGCTTGGGAGTATTTTTGTGTTTGGCCAGAGGGGCGCATCACTGTTGGTTTTCCTATGCCACAGGAATGTCTTGTTCACTCAGCATTCATCAAGATGCCCTGAACACAGTATTAGTGGGTGATTTCCCCTTGGCCTTCCCTGGAGACTTCTTAGATGCATGTGAGAAATTATATGTGTGTGTTAAGTGCTGGGTTTTTTTAAACCTTTGTAAATTCGTTATTTAGGAACCAAATTCCTACACGTTTACTTCAGGGAATTGACCTAGGTGAGGAGACTGTGTGCTAAATTACCCCTCTCTAAACCAGTGGCTTCAGTTACCTATTGAAGGGGAAAGGACAGATATGTAGAACAGTGGCATGGAAAACTCTGAAAATAAAAGTTTCTTATGAAAAAACTTAGCAACTTCTTGCATCAAAAGGCAAAGAAAGTTAAAACATGGTGTGTCAGTCTGTTTTAACTACTTACAGGAACACTCCATTCAGAGAGTAACATTTATTTTTTTACAAGATCTTTTTGCGAATTGGGCAGCATAATATTTTGCAGTAGAGTCTAGTTTCATTATTCTACTGCAGAATCAGTAGTTTTGCTATTTACTGTTCAGCTGTTCAGACAGGGACTTATCAAAAACAGGTATCAGTATATCTTCAAAATTATGATAATCTTCTAGACTGTGTATTTTTCTTGTCAGGGGTGAAAGGTGTGGGCTGGTTCTAGGGCTTCCAGTCTTTGAGTCAGACTTTCTGTTTATATATTAAGGAGTAAATTTGTAGTTTATTTTTGTTGAGAGATCAGAAGTATTAATGTTGTCTTCGTTCTCTTGCTCCTGAACTGCAGTTGTCAGTGGTTTTTACATTTTCTGAGAGCTTCCTGATACTTATGTTACAAAAGAAGAAAAATAAAATGGCAGGAGCCTAGAGGGGAAGGAGAAGCTTTGTATTCCAGTGGTTGAAAACCTGCTTTCCTCCATCAGTCAGTCACAAGAATGGGGTCTGAATGGAGGTGTAGTGTTGGTGACTCATAGAAACGAAGAAGACTAGAAAAGAGGTCACGGAGAAATTGTAAAGTTGCACAATTGCTTGCAGTAAAAATCAGATTCTTCCGAGATATAAGGGCTTATCTATGTTATAGTTTTGACTAAAAATAGGTCTTGGTATTACTCATAAATCTGATGATACCTACTTTCATAGAATCATAAAATCACAGAATAGTTAGGGGTGGAAAGGACCTTAAGATCATCTAGTGCCACCCCCCCCTGCCATGGGCAGGGACACCACACACTAAATCATGTCACCCAAGACTGCATCCAACCTGGCCCTGAACACCGCCAGGGTTGAAGCATCCACAACTTCCTTGGGCAACCCATTCCAGTGCCTCACCACCCTCACTGTAAAGAACTTCTTCCTTGTATCTAATCTAAAGTTCCCCTGTTTAAGTTTAAAGCCATTACCCCTTGTCCTACCATTACAGTCTCTAATGAAGAGTCCCTCCCCAGCATCCTTTTAGGCCCCCTTTAGATATTGGAAGGCTCCTATGAGGTCTCCACGCAGCCTTCTCTTCTCCAGGCTGAACAGCCTCAACTTTCTCAGCCTGTCTTCATAAGTGAGGTACTCCAGCCTCCTTATCATCCTCATGGCCCTCCTCTGGACTTGGTCCAGCAACTCCGTGTGCTTTTTATGTTGAGGACACCAGAACTGTACACAATACTCCAAGTGAGGTCTCACAAGAGCAGAGTAGAGGGGCAGGATCACCTCCTTTGACCTGCTGGTCACGCTTCTTTTGGTACGGTCCAGGATACGGTTGGCTTTCTGGGCTGCAAGCGCACACTGAAGCTGGCTCATGTTAAGTTTCTCATCAACTAACACCTCCAAGTCCATCTCCGCAGGGCTGCTCTGAATCTCTTCTCTGTCCAGCCTGTAGCTGTGCCTGGGGTTGTGCCGACCCACATGTAGGACTTGGCTTGGTTGAACTTCATAAGGTTGGCATTGGCCCACCTCTCAAGTGTGTCCAGGTCCCTCTGGATGGCATCCCTTCCCTCCAGCGTATCAACTGAGCCACACATCTTGGTGTCATCAGCAGACTTGCTTAGGGTGCACTGAATCCCACTACCCAACAAAGATGTTCAACAAGACAGATCCCAACAGCGATCCCTGATGGACACCACTCATTACTGGTCTCCAACTGGACATTGAGCCGTTGACCACAACTTTTGTGTGCAGCCATCCAGCCAGTTCTTTATCCACTGAGTGTCCATCTATCAAATTGATGTCTCTCCAATTTAGAGACAAGGATGTCGTGTGGGACAGTGTCAAACACCTTGCACAAGTCCAGGTAGATGATGTCAACTGCTCTGCCACTGTCTTTGGAATGAATGAATGGATGAAAGAATGAAAGAAATGTGTGGATAGAAACCTTGGTAATATAACATTTTACAGCTTCTTACTCTAATGGTTTACAGTGCAACTAATTTGCCTTTAGTGCAGCCATCTGTCTGGCAAGCTAATCCCTCTGAGTTATAAAAGTGTTCCCCCATGCTATGTGTATCCTCCGGTAACCCAGGTGGTGGCAAACAGCCATTGGTTTTTCCCTGAGGATACAACTCGTACTGCGTTGTCCAAGAGGACTTCCATGAAAGTGCTGACAGGCCCTCTGCTTAAGGCCCATGGAGATAGGCAGCTAGGCGCATCATCCAGATTGGTAATGACCAGTATTTTTGCTAAGTGATTTCTTTTTTCAGCAATTTTGATTTAGCAGGGTGTCTTGCATAAGTTCAGATCTACTGCTGTTATACCTTGTAAGGTGTTATGGTGATTCCTGGTAGTGAAAATGGGGAGGGTATGCTTTGGAGGTGTCTTGATGGTGGGATTCTGTTTGGGATGAGGTGTTTCTATGTAGCAGACAGTGTGCAGTGGCCACACTTCCTGGTTTGGTCAGCCATCTTCTGACAGATGCAGGGAGGCTCTGCATAGCAGGATGTATGTAGTTTTAACTCATAAAGCAGATGTGTATTGTCTAGCACACAAGATGAATAGGATTTATTTGGCTAAACAAAAGCACCACCAGCGAGGCGGCAGAGAGGCTGTGCTGGCCTGGCAGACACCAGTCAGGTGGGAAAGAGCCCACCCCTTTGGTTCCCAGAGGTGGCTGCTCAGTGTGGCTGAGTTTCTGTCTTCCTCCAGACCCCTTAGCATGGGTGACAGTAACACTGGACCTGACCGGACCTGACCAGTCCTGACCACCCCTGGCCAGTGCCAGCCTGTAGGATGTTTTCTCCTGTAGGATTTTTTACCTTTCTGTGCCAGTGTTTTCCCTTTTGACTCCTTCAGCTACTAAATCCCTTCTAAGCAGTCCTAAAGCTGTCTATACTTTTTACTGCTTTTCACTTACCTTTTGACATTTTCTTTGGTTTTTTTTTCTCAGTAGTTGAAGTCTGTGTGGCATGGTTATGCTGCACTGGGGCTGTCCTGTGGGGCTTTGGTGCCCAGACGCCTAAATCCATGGGGAGAGCCTTACAGCAGAGGCTGTGCAGAGAGGGGATGTAGAAGTGACAGCTTCTTCGCTGCTCTTCAGTTTGGTGTTGAGTAATTTCCAGAATGTTTTGTATCATGTTGAACATGATAGAATCCTTCTGAAACAGGAATATTGAAGTATGTCCAGAGACATTGCTGGACATTGGTAACAGAGTGTAAGGTCTGCGATGCCATTCCTTACCAGACATGCTCTGCCTCCCATTCTTATCCATAAGTTTCTGAGTCTTAAAGTAGCTTTTGAATAAAATGATATACATACAAGATCTTTTCTCCTGGCTATCCCAAAAAAAGCACCTTCTAAATATGCTGAATAAAATGCTCAGGTCTGAGTTTGTTCCTGATTTTGATGATAGAATACTTACCGCTAGCTCACAACTCAGTCTTGTCCCAGAGAGACCCTGAATCCCATTCTTTTACTTTTTGCTTTGCTATTTTAACTCAGAACGCCAGCCAGAGTTTGAAGGGTATCAATTTCAGCTAAGTTTATGTCTTTGTACGAAGTTCTGTATTTATTATCTCTGGATTTTTATTATCTATAGCTTGCTGTTACTTAGAAAGTTGATATTCTGATATCTTCATTTTTAATGATTGTTTGGGACATTCTCATTTTGGGGTAATGCTTGTGTAGTGGTGTGGAAGAAATTATGGGTTTTTTTAATTTGATGAGAGTTAAAATCATGGTGAAATATATCCTGCCATCTTCTCTGTTGTTTTAGAGGATACCAGAAAGTGAACTTAGTATGGGTCTTTGTGATGGAAATGAGTCAGAAGGTGGAAGAAAAAAAGTGGTTACTAAAAAAAATATTGTTGAGAGTTAATTTCATATAGCATTGCGACATAGGTGCAAAGAAGGTGCCAGCAAACTTTACCAAATGTTGGTTTTTGTAATGATCTTTCATATTGCAGTAGTTCCAAGGTGAATTAGTAGGCAAATGCTGCTTTATGAGATGTATTTTTGCTCTGCCTTTGTAATATTTAGTTTTAGTGGGTGTTGTTTTCATACTGGCTTAGATTACTTTCTCATTGGAATACTTGCATTAAAAAATGTTTCCCTTTCACTTTTTATTTAATCGTAGGTAGCTTTGCTATAACATTTAAACTGTGACTAACAGTTCTTGTTAGCATTTAATCCTTTAAATGATACTTTGAAATGGTTTAAATCAGTATTTTAAATTGAACAAGGCCTTAGAGCCACTCTGTAGGACTGTATCATTAACCTATAATTGTATATTGCATGAAGTACTTTGTTTTCATTACTTTGGGAAAAAAAGTAATGACCTTGCAATTGACTCCTCTAACGTTTTCATCTGAGCTTTAGCACCATTAGAAGTAACTGCTTGCGCTGACCACAGAAGGAGCCAAAGCAGCAATGTACTGCAGTCAACCTCATTTAGTTTCAAGCTGACAAAGTTAATATTAGTGGGTGATTTAGCAAGTCAAAGGCCTCAGTTAAATAAAAGTGAAGACTCCTTTTTCTTTTCATAGATTGCCAGCCTTGGGTTTAAAATATACTGTGCTGAATTTTGATTTTCACATCAGCATACCTGACAGTTGAATAGCCAATAGGTCTGTGCTGCCTTGAATATTAATCTAAACTGTTTAAAGTGGGTATTGGGTATGGAAAGTTCTTGTCAGAAAGCTCCATTTCATGCAGAAGTTATTTGGGAAATACTCTGAAAAAAAACCCACACTTTTTTCGCTTATTTGCCTAGAGTGTGTTTCTCTTCAAAGCCTGTCAGTACTAAATAATCATCAGGCCCCACAGCCTTTACTCATGTTGATAGGTAGCTCAAACAGCCAGGTGTACCTCCCCTTCATCTGTTCCCAGTATCATCAGACACAAAGAAGGCAGAGCAGATTGTCCAAACTGGCTGTTATTTCAAGAAGACTGGAACACATGAAAGCGGTAAGTAATAACAACTTAGCTGGGGACTGAGCATTCTGTACCACATGAAAAATGTGCTCTGCTTATAGCCATGAAACTTGGCAGATAGGCTTAGGATTTGCTAAGGCACAGAACAAAAGCAAATATGGTACTTTCTGATTGCCTACTATAGAAAACTGAGCTCTTCAGCAGAAACTCTTTTGATTCCAATTTTCCACAGGTTCTTAAACATGAAGGGAAGAGAGTTTTAGCAATGTTATATTGATGGCAAATGTCAGATTTTATTTATTTATTTATTTATTTTTAATTCTACAAAGTAAAGCAGTATCTATTTGTCCTAATCGCAGTTTCCAGAAAATAAGCGGACTGAAATGGTTCTTTTTAAAGCTTATGGGCTGAGGAAATAAAAAAAACCAAAACAAAAAAACAAAACCAAAAAAAAACCCACGAAAAGGCAAAGGGGCAGAGCTAATTTTTTAAATTCATTTAAGATAGATTCAGTTTGGAAAGCTGGTCTACAAATGTATCATCAGTAAAAGCAGTAGCTGAAAAATCTACAGATTTTCTTCTTTATTCTTCTGTAATGCATGAGTTTTTAATCAAAATGATCAGGAGATGGGTAGGAGTAACTCCCAACATAATCTGTCTGCATTGGCACATTTATTGATCATGAAATTTAAGATCAGTATCCACTGACTCTTACACTGAAAACCTTTGTAAACACTTGATTGCATTAGTGAAGTAAAGGATAACTTTTAGATCTTAACTGGAGAAGTCTAAGTTGTTTTTTTTTTCTCATTTGAGCAGGCTTCTTGCACAGTGTGAAATACTAATGACCTGGTTTCCCCTGGCCTGATCTAGATGTTCTCAGTCATCTTGGGAACCTTAAGGAAGAGCAAGCTGTTCAGCTGTGCTCAGGCAGGCTCAGGAGGGTAAGAGCAAGTACCAGTATCTGCCTTCTGAGCTGGTTTGAAAGGGAAAATAAAGAAAATTCCTTTGTATTCTTTCAATAAGTCGAAATAGGCGTGTGCCTGTCTTTTGTGCAGTGAGCTAGAGCAAATTTGGGTCACCAATATTCCAGGTACAAGGAGCAGATACTTTCATTTTGCACATCTTTAAAACCAGCATGTTGCCTTGCTCCCTGTTGTTCATATTTTTAACTGTTAATTACATCCACTGACATTGCAGCTGTTTAGATTATTAATAGCACCCCTGCTATTTGAAAATAATTAGATTGCTAATATTTTTATAATCTCACAAAGTAACTATTCACACTGGACTAAAATATGATCTGTTTAAAAGGCAAGATAGTATTTCCAGGTCATTAATGTTTATTGTAATTAAAACATACCTTTTATAGTTAAGGTTTTGGCTTGAAATTTCATATAGTGTAAGAAACAAAGGATTTCAGAGTCAGGACAGGGTGAGGTTGTTGTTGTTGTTCCATGTAATTCCATGATGACCCATTCACAGAGATCCCCAAATGTCGTTAACAACCTGAGGATCTTTGCAGGTTTGCTTACCTCAGTGATTGCACACAAATATATCATCATATAATTGGATGGAGGATATCTTGGACAACTTGAACATGAGAAGACATCCATATACTTATGCAGTGCTTAGGAATTTCTGTTATAATCTGACAGATGAAACTGTTAGTTTGAAAAGTCTTTTCAAAACTACTTGTAATGGTGCTTGCAATTACATAGTTTCTTTGAAGAAAAGGGTTGGTTGTTTATTTAATTTATTGCTTCTGAGAAATCTGTTTCGTTTTTTGAGATATTTTTTTTTTTTTTTTTTTTTTGGTAAGTAGCTTTCTTCTCCAGCACTGTCATTTCCTAATGAGCTGCCTCTGTGAGCCACAGCCTGATACGTAGGTTGTTCCATTTCAATAGCAAAGAAATCGGGTATTGTCATAAGCATTATACATTAAGCGAATGGATGAGACTGACATAGCTGCTATGTATATACGATTTTCTCTCCTGTCTCATCATGTCTTTGCTGATAACAAATGTAGAAAAGCTGTTTGAAAGGACAATTGATTTGTGGTAAAGCTGTTAACAGTCTGCTACTGTATCACAGAATGCTTATAAAAAGATTTAAAGAAGAACTTAGTAATTCAGTACAATTATGCAAGCTTGTAAAATGGAATTTTGCAGTTATGATTATATTTTAATATCTGGAAAAGACAAATATTGGCATCAGTTAATACCAACATTATATGTCCGTTTCTGGGAGAGGTAATATATAATTGTCATGTAATTATAGAGGTAAGAGCACTTCATACCCATTTCACTTCTTAAAGGCTGACTCTTGTGATTCGCACAATACTTGAAAGAAGGTGGTATCATTCTGGCCAGCAAGATACCTTCAAAGGAAGACACTACCAGGATGTTCAGACTACTTTTAAGGAGAGTTTTCAGTCTTGATCTAGTAAGCTAGTACATTGAGGCAAACATATGGAGTACTCTGTTAGTATGGTATGGTATGGTGTTTGTTATCTCTGAGTGTTTTATACAGTACTTTATGAGGAACTGACCTGAGTGTAAGTCTCTGTGCAGACTTTCAGCTCTAAAATGACTAGAGGAATCGATTGTGCCAACAGCTAGAGATCTGTAGTGTCTGTGCTGGGAAGCAAGAGAATGGTGATTTATCATGATACTATTTTTTAGTGTTTTGCACACCACCCCACCTTTGCAAACAAATAAATGCTCTTAGAGCAAATTGAGAAGTTAGGCAGAACCTAATAATGAATGAAATGTGCAGCTTGGGAGGAAAAACCTGACATGTTATTCTAAGGTGCTCATTTCTTTGACTAACTTTATGTAAGTAGCATTTAGGTTTGGAGTAGTATTCATTCAAATACAGATGTTTTAATTGCAAGTACTACAGAAAAAGATCTTAAGGGAGCAATCGTAATGAGGAAAAAAACCACAGTTTCAGTAGCTGACCATAATGATTATAGACAACTTAATGTAATGAATAGCATAAATTTCCTGTATATAAACCCACTAGCATTATACAAATGAGGATTATCTGATGCAAAGCCTATAAACTCTTCAGAACAAGCTGTAGAATTACTTCTTAAATAATTTAATGAACTTTTTATAAACAAGCTGCAGTAAGCAGGGTTCTAATGGCTCTGCAAATATGAGGGTTTATTTGAATAAAAATCTACGGAACCTGCAAGTGGATTAATATGTAGATTTACAGAACTGCCTATTTCAAATCTGGAACTTCAGAGGCCTGGAGAACTTCTCCAATGAAGACAGGCTGATAAAGTTGTGTTTGTTCAGCCTGGAGAAGAGAATGCTCCAGGGGGACTTTGTAACAGCCTTCCAGTACCTAAAGGGGGCCAACAAGAAGGCTGGAGAAGGACTTTTTGTAAGGGCATGTAGTGATAGGACAATTGGGAAGACTTTAAACTGAAAGAGATTTAGATTATATATAAGGAGGCACTGGAACAGGTTGCCCAGAGAAATTGTGGCTGTCCCATCCCTGGTAGTGTTCAAGGCCAGGTTGGATGGGGCTTGGAGCAACCTGGTCTAGTGGAAGGTAACCCTGCCCATGGCAGGGAGTTTGGAACGACATGATCTTTAACCCTTCCAACCCTAACCATTCTATGATTCTGTGATAATACTGTATTTCACTTTATCTGAAAAGTTACAATGTTTCTATAATAAAATAAGATGTTGTATATAAGTTAACAATTATAAAAAGTTAACTTAATTAGGCTTATGCCATAAGGGGAAAAAAAGCCCAACAATAATTTACAGTACTTCCAGAATTACATAAACTACCTTTGTGACAAAAAGAACCAATTCATATTACCAGGTCTTTCTTCAGCCCATTTATATGAAAACATTTTTTGAGTCTATACACTAATTCTGAAAGTCCTGAGAAGGACAAAAATTTTGATTCTGTAGGCTCATAGCAGTCTTCTCTTAATTAACCATACTCTATGATTTTAAACAGATAGTTTTAATAGAGAAATAGGATAGATGTTCCTATAACTTGATATCCTTGTTCCTGTGCATTTTTAGTTAATCGAATTGTAGTTCAGTACACAGAGTAACAGCAGCTGCGGTGCTGAAAGTCCATTTTCCAGCTCTTGGCTTAGAAAGGCCAAAGAGCCACAACACCAAAAAAAAAAAACCAAAAAAAAAACCCAAGTCATCTTTCTGCACCTCCTACATTTCAGTGCTGTGCTATATCACTTTTATCACTTGTATTGGTTAATAACAAAGAGTGAGAAATTTGGGGTTTTTAGGTTGAACATTTGCGCAAGGTATGTCATGGGATTAAATCATCTTTTTAATTTCTGCCTTTTATATTTGTCTGCTTTCTTCTTGGAGCTGTTACTATGTGTATTTCTAAATTGCATCTGAAAAGCTTTATTAAGAATTCCATAAAAGTAGAGAAATGAAGCGCTTAAAAGTTGCAAAATTCAAGAATTAAAGAATTGTCTTAATTTTGTCCTCCCTGTGCTCCTGCACAATGGCGCAGTCTTTAACTAGAGAATCACATACTTCACATACTGGGTTTTTTTCCCCCTAGGAGTTACACTTCATTCAGTGCACAGGAGGGATAATGCTTACTTGATGATTGCCTTCATCATTTTGTTTCATTCTCACTGTTCTATGTGTGGCCATAGGCTTTATTTACTGCACCCTAATCAAAACTTCCTCTGATGACAAAGTTAATAATTTCCTTTGGGCTTTTCTGTGGTTCTTATCACTTTAGGTCTGAGTAGTTCACTAGTGTTATTAGTCCTTGTCTTTACAGTACCTGGTTTTCATTGTGGAGACAGTATTTCAGGTGAGCAGCTAAAGTACTAAAAAGCAAATATAAAAGGTGTCTGCTGATTTTGGGTGCCAGGGTTGTCGAGAGTTGTACCTGATAGGTCAGAAGATTTTGTTATAACATAACACTTCATCTATTCCAGGCAGAGATCCTCTTTGGTTTTAACAGAAGCAATGAGTTTTCAACACTTTTTCACATTCAGTACCCAAAACATCAAGAGCACATAATAGTGACCCTTAGGGGACTGGTTTAAATGATATAATGTGCAGGAAGAGAAGAGATAGAAGCCTCAGGGCAACATTACCTGTAGGATTATTGTTTCAGTTCTGATTTGCCACATGGCTTCCACTCTCAGCAACAGTTCACACAAGGACACTATGGAAAACAGCTTTACTATGTAACCTTGGATTTGTATCCAACTGGATGCCAAGAGTAGATGCATTCTGTTCACTGATTGGGGAAATGACATGAGGTAAATATTAAATTCAGTTTAGGGTTGTATCATGATGCATGACTGCCTGGCAGTGTGTAATAGTAAATGTTCTGCTTTGAATACAGACTGGGAAAAAATCAGACAGGAAAAAAAAAGGGAGATAAAGCATGACAAGCCTTACTAGAGTATCCTTACTTAAAAGAGGGAGGAAGGTAGGACTCTGTGTATGAGGAAGGCAGACTTGCAGTAGTTAAGCAGAAGAGACTTATGTGAGATGGTGCAGGTATTGGAGCAATCTCTGGTTGTCTGTACCCATCAGACAGTTCAGTCCCATCTTCTAAAGACCTCCCATTGATGATTGGTCTACTGACTCCTTTCTGTTCTTTCTGAAATAGTTGGCAGCCCTTTCTTCTCTTTCCAAATTTTCTGTTTCAGCATATTGCTTGACCACATCTTATTTTCTCTTTGTCTTTTTCTCCTAAGGCAATTGAAAGAGACAACTCCCTTCTCAGTTCAGCCTGGGTGTTGGAAGATAGATGGAGGCAGTCTTTCTGCCCATAGTTTCCTGCCTGGTTCTGATCTGTCTCAGAGCTGCTGGGAGGGACTCAGAAATTCCAGGAAAAGCGTTGCTAAGCTTCTGGAGTCTTGGGCCAGTAAGAGTTTAGTTTCTATGTGTTGCTGGTCAGTAGGGTGTTAATGAGTTTTTGTGAAGCATAGCTGTTTGTCTTGACTGCGTGTTTAAAAAATGTTATAAGCCTTTAAAAAATATAATTTTGAACTTCTGTTTGTTAAACGTGGACGGATTTTCACGGGTGTGTAAAAAGCTGCATTGGCTATACAAAAGTCTGTAACTCTCTTCTGCATAATCTCCCTGCTCCAGATCAGTGCAATAGCAGAGCTGTTAACCAGACATTTTTTAACTTATGCCAGATATTTCTCAAGACCAGCAAAGCTGTTTGGCAGAATAATTCCTGTTTCATTTTTGCCTTGTTCTCACTTCCCTTAACCTAAAACAAACAAACAAACCAAAGAAACCTACAAACCCCGTAATATTCTCCACCTTGGATGTCAAGGAAAGGAGGGAAAAAAATATTATTGCAGTTATAAGCAATTAAAAGCAGGTTTATAAAACATGACACATCACATAATCTTAACAATAACTACTCCTCCCTATATTCCTGTAGTATTACTGAAGTTTTTGTCTGAGATTGTGTTAACTATAAATGGAGTAATAATACATAGGATACTGAAGAAGGTACAGGATATGGAAGTGAAATAAGTATATGGGATTTCCTGCTATACAAGTTTTTTAAAATAACACTTTTATTTGTATTTAAAATCTTACTTTCCCCCTTGGAAAAAATATAGCTCCTTTGAGTGTAGTAACATTTGTGTGCAGCTTCTTAGCAGTGTTTCTTCTTTATGTACTTCATTCTTCAAATAGATGTCTGATATCGCAACACTTAGAGTTGGTAAATGCTGAAGAAGGAAAGGGAAGATGTTACTTTACAAGCCAAGTCTGAGGAATGCAGAAAAGCCAAGTAGAAAGTTTGCCATTCTGTTCTTTCTATTTGGCATATCAAAATTCTTTGAATGTTGCATTGAACACAGGGCAACACAAAGAGCTTAGGGGTTGGTTTGGGTTTGGTTTTGATTTTTTTGGTTGAGTGTTCCAAACAAAATCGTTCAATACACAGGGCTTCTTCTCCATTCCATTATACATTGCAGTTAGAGTGATACATAGCTAATATAACAGAATGGGAAAGCAAGGCTGCTTTTTTTTTTTTTTTTAAATTCTGGTTCTGTTTTTAGTAATTAATATATTTTGGATTTTTGTTTGTTTTGCTTTTAGCACCTGTTAAACATGTCTTGATTTTTTTAAATATATTTAAATATATTTGTATATGCTTTAGAATTTAAAAGATTAATTTTACATCAGCAAAACACATTTGGGTTTAGATTTACCAGGGATTCTGTAAACTCACTTTTTTGCTTTGAAATGATCTGATTTTTAGATGTTGACTACCTTGGAATTAGAGGAAAAGGTAGAAACTTACAGCACAAATGCTAGGAGATTTGTCAGCTGACCTGACCTGTGGCTTTCAGTTTTATGAAACGGTGGTGTTGCAAAATCTGAACTTCAGTTGATCTAGCTCAGCTTTTAACTGCAGCTCTGAGACTCAGCTTAATTGGAATCCTTACCCCATAGCTAAGGGATCCGGGACCCAATAACTGAGTTAACCTGCAAAAGCTCCCTAGTTAGGAGGGGAAAGGGAAAAAAAAAAAAAAAGGTGAAAACAGTTAAGACATCCATAACAACTATGTTTTCTCTTGCAGCTGGCCAAAACACAATCTAACTAATGATCTGAGAAAAGCAGTTTTCCCTTTTTTTGCCATACAGCTCATTGGCAAACTTCCTGCAGTTAGCTGCTTTGACAGATCTAAAACTGCCTCTATCTTTATCACATGGTCTAACTGCTGCCAAATTCCCTGGCTTTGCTTGTTCCAGTGGACATCATAGTGCTTTACTGAAATCTGAGGAAGCAAAATTCACTGAAGTGGACTTACCTGAAGTTAGGCATGAATTCTTCCGAACACTGACTATGCTCTGAGCAATAAGGTTCTCATATTCTTTCCAATTTATTCCTTTAAAATTATTTGTAATTCTACCTTCTGTTTCTCACAGTCAGCAGGGTGTGACCTCTACATGTCCTTTGCATGGCATGCTTTGCTATATCTGAGCTTTGAACTTGAAATAGGATGGAGAAAGTTAAAAAGCATTTGCTGTTCCCTATTGAAGTGCAGTGTTCAGGGTCGTATGAAAAAGGAGCAAATTACCAAGTGAGAACTAGAACTGTTGTACCTCTGTGATAAGAGCATAAGAGAGAGAAAGGCAGTGTGAGGTCTTGGTAAGGTGTGGTTTGAAAGATGGGAATGCAGCTGTTTTTTGTATAGGTTGCAAAATGAATGTAGGGGAGAGCAAATTGCTCAGATGATTAAGAGGAAGCTTGGTACTACTTACCACCTGTAACCATCATTAAGATGCTTGCATGTGTAGTCATCTGTCTGGTTTGCCTCACTTGGCTAACCAGCAGCTTCTGTATGAGGACAGAAAATGATAAGAGGAATGGAAAATGGGCAAAAAAACCCCAAAACCTAAACCAAATAAATAAATAGTGTTGAGAGTCTGGACATAAGGACTCCATACCCAAACTGCACCACTTAGTTTTATGGCATTGAAGATTACAAAAATTTAAGAACAGGATGTTCTTCTACAAGCTTAGATTAGTCCTTCTACTGCTTCAACACCTGAAATAATAGAGAACAGCCTTGCAAAAACTCCAGATGCTAACACATTCTTTTTCCAGAAACAAAAGTTCTTTCATTTTTTTGTCTTCTTGTGGTTTGGTGTTTTTTTTTTTTTTTGTTTGGGTTTTTTTTTTTTTCCAGTCTTCCCCTCCCCCAGTAGCTGTTTGCTTATAATAGCAGCTCTCGACTGCCACAGACGGTGTCAGTGTGGGCATATATCTTTTCTATACTTATGGTGAATCCAAAAGTCATGTTAAAAATAGAAAAGAACTGCTTTTCTCTGTTACTGAACAAATGAGAGATGGACCAGAAGATGTAGTAACAAAGGGAATGGAAGGGATTGGGGTGCCAAATGAAATAATGTTGAGGTAGATGGAGACTGGGATTTGGGAAGGAAAAAAATGGAAATTGATTAGATGAAGGAAGACTGGGCTTGAATGATCAGAAGATTGTGGCACAAAGATGAGGAAGGCAGATGTTACTAGCTTAATGAAGAGATACTGAAGGTGGCTAGGGAAAAGGAGTTGAGAGAAGGTGTATTGCAAGAGAAACTGAGACACAGAAGGGAAATTAACACTGTAACTGGTGTCACAGAGCACCGGTACTTAAGTGATAGGAAGTCTGTGAAAGTATTTTTTACAATGAGAGACTGAATGCAGATGAGAAAATGGCATGGAATAGTCAGGTGGGATCTAGATAATTATACCGGATAGTTGTTCCATAGCCAACAGAGTGAGTTCCTAAAATTCAGAACCTCTGCTTGTACATATCCTAGAGGAGCCTCCTTTACTTCCTCCCTTTACCTCTCTACATTTCCAGTTCCTGAAGTCAGCTTTTGGGGATATATTCTTTTCTTGGTGGCCTGATTCAGAGCCCATTCTAACACCAGCTGCAGCTTGAGTTGTTTCCTAGATAAATTACCTTTCTTTCAAATACTGGTTTTCTATATTGATGTTCAGAATTGCTATTTGCTTCATACAGGTTTTACTGTTTCTCCTTGTTACATTATTTTATTTGTTGTCCTGGTTTTAGCTGAGATAGGGTTAATTTTCTTCTTATTAGCTGGTGCAGTGCTGTGTTTTGGCTTTAGTTTGAGAAAAATGTTGATAACACACCGATGTTTTAGTTGTTGCTAAGTAGCATGGACTGGGTTTAAACTATGGCTGGTTTTTATGGAGCATTTTTGCATCCATGATTCAGGAGGAATACACCATGGAAAATACTAAAGGCACTAAGAGATTAGCATTAAAAATTAGCAAATATTAGCTTTACAGGTAGTCGAGTGGAAAATATTTTAACCTAAAGATGAGGGAAGTCAGTATTCTTATAGCTTAGAAAATTATTTTGGAATTTCATTGGAATTCATGGGTGGCAGATACAAAATGATAAAACTAAAATAAAACTTGCTTTTATTACATTATCACAAGAGTCTCAGAATTGCTTGCCCTGAAGTTACCTTTTTAATTAAACTGTACATCTTTCATTTAAATGTTGGAATGTGAAAATTAAGTGTAATTCTAATTATTTCAGAAATACACTTAGGCAACTGAAAGAAAAGTTATAGGAAATACAAGAATTTTGGTCTATTGTCCTTACTGTATAAGGTCAGCTAACAATAAAGGTGGCATGCATGTAGGTTTTCAGACATTCCTATGAGAATAGCGGACATTAAAACTGATGTTGAGATGCAGTTTTACAGGGTGATTCAGGTTATAGGGACCCCGAGAGTCTTACAGTCTACCCTTCAGCTTGAAGAGGGGTCAACACTGAGTTCAGACTAGGTTTCCCAGGGCTTTGCCCACTCACGTCCTGAGAACTCCCAAAAGACAGAGATTCTGCAACTTCTGTGGGAAGACTGGTGATCCCCTTGGTCTAGCACTAAATTGTCCTCTTAGAGAGGCTAATCTTTCTACAAATCTTAAACACGTGATGGTAAGTGTTTAACAGTTTCTTTCTTCTTTTTAGTATCTGTGTCACTTTTTCAGTCCTAAAAAAAACATCTGGTCGTTATCACTTAGTCCTGTCTGAGATAATGTCACAAAGGCCACAAATCTTACAAAACTCAGTACACTGCTTAGAACTCCACAGTGGCTAAATACATACAGAAACTACATAGGTAAAATGTGGCAGAAGTCAAAACAGTGCACTTTTACTGATCACTGATAATAGAAATTATTCTAATATTATTCTAATATCTCTGTAAGGCTTTGAGTGGGGAAGTGGCAATTGAGCAGAGCATAAGGTACTACACACATAATTAATTAATTATTCAACAAGATGGAAACCAGTCATTTCTCTTGATGTCAAGTTCTTAAAAAATTGAGTCATTTTTTGATTAAGCAAATTCAAAAATCAAAATTGAGTTCAAACTACAATATCTCAAACCATCATGATGCTGTGAATGAAACTCAGGTTTAAGCAGCTGAATATTTTTTATTTTACTATTCTACGTAATTTCCATACAGATATAATCAAAGCCATTATTCAAGTGATCAAGTCCTGAAAAGCTTTACCTTTTAAAAGCTGTGTTCTAAATCATTTTTTTACATTTTCTTACAGTAGCTTTTTTGTTTCAGTAGACTATAATGGACATCTGGAATTCCCACAATGACAAGTTCAGCTCTTTCGTGTAGAGTTGTTAGTAAATTAGTCCAAAACTGCTATATTGGCCCACTTACTCATACTTTATCATGAGCAAAATATAGTCTGAGAATGCAATAAAATATGACTGCCATTACTAGTAATTTTCATTTTACCTGAATTTGTTTGAAAACACCTTAAACAAGGTAATGGTAATAGCTTGCAGCTCAGAGGGATGTGGAAATCACCTCTGCTAGTCATGTGGGCAGGGTGAAGGGATAGGAAATGCTCCTACAAAACAGTTTCAAAATGCCTGTACAGAAATGCATGCAGTCTGTGAACAAGAATGAGCTAGAGCTTCAGAAGAAGACATAAGAGTTGCAACATCATTGACATAACTAAGACATGGCAGACCAGTTCGCAGAACTGGAATATTGTGATGGACAGGTAGACTCTACAGGAAAGAGGCAGAGAAGAGAGGAGGTGGGTTGGCTTGTTCATGAAGGAGCTGCTCAAACATATGGAGCTCTTCTATAGCAGTCTGTTTGATAACTCATGTTGGCAGTTCGTTACAGTCCACCTGGAGAGTGTGAAATAGCTGAAACCTCATTTAAAAAACTTGAGAACATCTCCAGGTGACACATCTTACTCATTATGAGAGACTTTAACCCTTCTATTGTCTGTAGAAGGACAATATGGAGGGATGAAAGCAATCCAGGAAGCTTCTGGAGGGTGTCAGGGACAACTTCATAATACCAGTGTTCAGTGGGGTAACCATGCTTTTCTGGATATGCTAACAGAAAAGGAAGAAATGGTTGATGTACTCAGCAGTGGTAGCCTTCATTGTGATGACCATGAAGTAGTGGAGTTCAAGATCTTAACAGGTATGAAAGCAAGTAGCAGAGTACAAACTTTGAATTTAAGGAGTGCTAATTCAAGTATACTATAGGGGGTTAGTTCTGAAAGGCAAAACAAGGCAAGAAAGTTTGCAAGTGTTTAAGGACAATCTCCTCCCTGCAGAAGAACAATTAATCCCTGTGCTCTGGCAAATGAGCAGATGTATCAGGAGCCTGGCTTGGGAACTGGTTCACCTGAGCAGAGAACTCATGAATTCCAGGGAAACTAAGATTAGTAGTAATGATAAAGAAATTTATTTGACATCAACATAATGGTAGACTTTTATTTATAATTTTCTATTCAGTTATTCTCTCCTGTGCACTAGAAATAAAAAAAAAAACCAAACCTTTCAAATACTGGTTGAGTGCAAATTAATTTCAAATTTCACTAATACAATACAATACTATTACAATAATTATAGCCTTCAAAGTTAGCGTCTGTTTCAGGGAAGTCACTGTAAGTTGTTTTTTTTTTAATAGATTATTTAGTGTTGTGTGACTCTTACACTGTTTGAAAGTTCTTGGTAATAGGATATATTTTCATAGCATTTTGATGAACAATAGAAATACCAGTCACTTTTTGTACTTTTTTCAGTTGAAAGGTGCTTTTTTTTTTCAAAAAATTGATTAATATTTCTTGCAATTTTTTAATTTCTCTTTTGAAAAAGTAGTAGTAATTATTCTATTATTGTAAAGGAGTTTTCAGTTTAATTTGTTATATGTAGGTCAAAAATCTTTGTAATGTGGTTTGCCCAGATGGAACAGTGAGAAAGTAGAATTCAGTAGTTTCCAGAAAAACAATGCTAATCACAGTATTTTATTCTCTGGAAGTTTATTTTGTCTTTATGCATGTTAAGCTTCAGTCAAGATGTACTCGCAAATACTATATTTGAGTAATATATCAGTGCTTTCTGTTATTATTTTAGCTTTTATATTTCACATTTTCACAATGCAAACTGTCATCAAGAAACAGTGCTAAGACTGTCACAGTTATTACATCTTTCCAAGAATTAGAATTCTAAGAAAAGTATAATAATTTGCAATACTCGCAATAATTCTGAACTGTGAGAACTTGTAAAAATAGCGGGGGATCTAAGGTTCTAATAGATTTTAGAGAGTGTACTGTAATCCTGAGATTGAAGGGTTGCTTTTTTGTGCAAGAATACTCTACAACCTTGGCACGTATTGGAAATTTTCTGAATACAACCCACTTAGTCAAGCTGTTTGCAGGCCTCGTTATATATCCTTAAGCTTGAATGTTATCCTATTGATTTATGATGTGAGTTTTCCTCTTAAACAAAAATCTAACAGAAAGAAATCAAGGATGCTTCCTCCCCTCTCTTAGCAGGGACTTTTTTTTTTTCTCTATAATCTATATTAGACTCTTTTTAAACTGTGGGATTTGTAAAGTTCTGGTGGTTATAATATTTAACAGTGCAATAAACCTTTGAGATGCACAGAGAGTTTTTTTGTGTGTGGAAATTAAATATTAATGCCAGAGTAAAGATTTGAATTGACGTAGCTGGAAGACATTATTTTTTTTAATAGATTTTTGTAACTGCTTAATTTTCAGACATCAAAAATCTTGTATTTTAAGACATTTAATATTAAAAAAAATCTATGGAGTATTTATACAAAATATATAGCTGCGTGTTAGTAAGTATTCATAAATTGAAGACTTAGGTGAAGTTCCAATGAAGAAAAGATGGTCAGCTTGTGTAATTGGACATGTTAAATGTGTTTTCTCTGGCAGAGCTATATCGTGGAGCAGAGTCTGCAGCTGGTACATAATCTGAATATCAAGTTTAGGAAGACATTAGGTTGGACTGATGTTACTGAGTGACCCAGTAGCCACCTGGAAAACAGATCATACATGACCTAACATAGGATCCTGAAAAACACTTATCCTGCTTCTGAACTCTTGTCAGAGCTCCCTTGTTCTTTCTTTCCTTATGGTAAGAAGGATGTTTAGTGTCTCTAAGTCCTGTGAGCAGTCTGATGTGCTGATCAATGAGCTAGGAAAGCTGATGACAGTTACATTAAAATGATGTATCTGCAAATGGAGTAGCTGAGAACTGGAAAACATTCTGGTATCACATGAGAAAAGTATGAGCCAGTATTAAATATTAATAATATTAATATTCTTCTCAGAAAAACCGAGAGAATAGATAAGTGTTCAGGGATGGTGTTTCCCCAGATCACTTTTGGTAGAACAGGATGTAAATGCTCAAAGGGGCACCAGCACCACCTTCAGAAAAGAAGTAAAATAGCTATGCAGAACACAGACCCGTGTATGTCTTGTAGTCCTGAGACTGTGACAACACCATTTAGCAATCTGACTTAATACATGTCTCAAAATGTAATAAAAATATCATTATTTATTTTTATTTATTATACTGTGGTTTTCCCACTAACTCTAATAGGTTAGATGCATATTTGACTTCTAAGGACTGATACATAATCACCTCAAAGAAAGAAAGCAGAAACTGTTTACCTGTGCATCAATATTCACTGCTTTGAAAAGTGTGAGAGGGCAATAAGCAATATTTCATAAGTGTTTCATAGATGTTACAGCAATTTCTTACTCAGTTCCTGCATAAAGCACATATACACAGTACAGATATATTGCCACTGAAAAATCCTTTAACAGGAGCAGCAGATGAGAAAGAGCAGCATACTTGTTCCTTTCATGTGCATCATTAAAGGAATGATTCGTTAGCAGTTCGAAATTATCTGTATTAAGACTTCTGGATTGCCCTATATGTCTTTAGGTGAGATAGAATTCAGTGTTTCTGATCATAGGCTTTTTTTGCCAGTTCTACTAAAATTGTTTCCTATTGAAAATCTGTGTTTTTCAAATGAAATTAAGCAAGTGATAAACTAATAGGAATCTTAATCAAAATAATTCAGCTGCTGAGGTGAGCAGCTCTAGTGTTGGCACGATCTGCAGCAGAGTGCTACAGCAGAGTATGTGGCGTGGGGGGTCCTCAGGGGAGCCAGCAGCTGATAAGTCCAGCCAGGAGCAATGGTGACCAAGCCTGCCTTGTCTCCCTATAAAAGCTGGCACTGGAGCCCTACCAGCTTGCCCAGGGAGCAGTGGTATCCACCCAGCAGAAGGCTGTGTTCACTCAGGCTCCGTACCCACAGCCACTGATGCAGGTGCCCAAGCAGAACTCTGGTGGGAACACACTGCCACCAGCATGTCAGCTGCAGGGTGTGCCTGGCTCTTACCCCACTGCTGATATTTTATAAGTCATACATTGCTGAAAAGAGCTTAATAATAGAAAGTAATCAACTTAACTCTAAGAAATCCATATTGTATGGAAAATACTAATGAAAATTAATTTCTAAAATCAATCTCTCTAATCATACAGTATATAATAATCTTTTCTATTTCTAGAAATTGCTAAAAATTCATGTTACATTGAAATACATGTTATATTGCTTGGAAGCTTAGCAAGGTAAGGGTATTACTTTCTCTCCTAATTTAGTTCTGAAATCTTTCTTTTTTCCTGTGTACTATTTCCCAAAACTAGAATCAGAATAAATTAGGTTGGAGACTTCCTCTAGAGGTCAGCCTGTCCAACCTCCTTCTCACAGCAGGGCCAACCTCAAAGTTGGATCTAACTTCAAAGTTAGATCGTATTGCTCAGGGACATATCCAGCCAAGTTTTGAATATACAAAGAATTTTTAATAGAATTTACTTCTTCACTTTCCAAGGATGATTTTTGCTTTAATGCATATTTTTTTAGTGTTTATTGGTTTGGTTTTGTTTTTTTTTTCTGAAAATTTTTTATGTATTTTTTGATAGAGAATTTCTCAGGACAGCCAACAAGCCTGTGTGGAGGTGTTGTTTTTTTTTTTTTGTTTTGGTTTTGGGGGTTTTTTTTTTTGTTTGTTTTTGTTTTTTTTTGGGGGGGGGTGTTGTTTTTTTTTTTTAATTGTTCATACCAAAATCTCCCTAGAAGAAGGTTTGATTGGATTTCCTTTGGTGTCTACAAGTGAAACAAAATATGCAAAAGTAGTGAGCTCCAGTTAGTGCAATTGTGGTCAGTTATTATATAAAAACTAAAAGTCAGAGTTATCTCATTGCATCAAAATGTTGGACAGTATAATTTGCAGGTATCTGAAACAGCACAAAATGCCTCAACTTGTAGGTGATAATTTAATAGAAAACATGCTTACTGATTTATAATTTCTTTCATATCATGAATATCTATTAAAATATTGAGACCTAGGAAAAATAATCTCCAGAATTTCAGCTGTATTTTAAAGCACCACATACACTAGTTTAGTATCAAAATCAGTAATCAAAAAAGTTTAATTTTGCCTTCCTATTTTTCTAAACCATATCAATTGAGCAGTAGGTAGTTTCATGCCATGTATAGGTCTTAATTTAGCTCAGTTATTACTATAATATTTTTTTTCTTTTAATTTAGCGGAGAAGGTACATAAAAGATTTAAACATTTTTACATTGTTTCTGAATAACCACCCCTGACCTCTTAAAGAATGATCTGTTTTATCTAATTGTCTTTTGAAATTTGTATTTCTAATTACATTGATACAAGTTGTCTCCTAGAGTTAGTTAAACAAAACAAAAAAACCCTACCAGAAAAACACCTGTTACCCAGCAAGAAGGACAAAGGATGTAAAATTGCTTATTTGCTTTGTCATGACTGGGTTGCCACGGTACTTGGATTTCTGCAACTGTAGTATATGTTGCTGCTACTACGTCATTTATTCAAAGCATGGGTAGCTTATGACCTTGCACCAAGCTCATCACTCTTGCACTGAGATGTCTGAACATGCATTTCCATTAAAAACCAAATTGATATGCTCATTTCCCGTAGCTTTAGGATAACTTCTCGTGATTTTTTTTTAACATCTTCACAGCCTTGAATAGATGTATTCAAATGTATGTTATACAGTTGCTCCTATTGTATTTTTATTGTAGCATATTTAAATGTTGGACAAAATGTATACTTTCCTGAATGTTGGATGCTTTTAGAATTGGTTTTAGGAATTCTACTTCCTAGCAAGTTTTTCTGATCTTTTCATCTGCCTTTTTTATCTCCATGTTGAAGTCCATATAAGATGAAGTTCTACCTTCCTGTTAGCACATGAATTCATATGAGAGTGACTAGAATGAGAGTGGTGGATATAGTTTACTCTAGTTTTTAGCAAGGATTTTTAGCATGGGTTCCTATATCAAAATAGCCAGATTGGTGAGATAGGGGCTGGAAAAGTTGACTGTAAAAGATGGGTGGAAAGTTGGTATGACTAGGAGGCTGATAGTGGTCAACGGTTCAAAGTCCAGCGGTGTCCTTCAGAGATCAACATTTGGGCCAATACTGCCCAAATGAAAGTCTTCATTAATGATATGGTGGACTAGAGTACACACTGTCAAATCTGTGGTGACACCAAATTGAGGGCAGTGGTTGGTGCACAGGAGAATAGAACTGTCATTGAAAGAGATCTCAGTAAACGGAGAAAGGCTCTGACAAAAACATCATGGAAGCTCAGCAAAGACAAAAGTTGAGTCCCGCACAAATGAAAAACTCCATACGGCTGCAGACTGGGGGCAAAAGAGCTGGGAAGAATCTTTGCAAAAGAGAATGTGGGAGCCATCATGGACAAGAACTGGATCATGAGTTAGCAGTGTGCCCTTGAACCAATGAAACTTAGCCACCTAAGGGGCTTTGTTAATACACTGTAGCTGGAGAGTGCACAGTGCTTTCAGCAGACGAGAGCACATCTACAGTATTATGTCCAGTTTTAGCTCCCTAGTATAGAAGGACATGGACATACTGAAGCAATTCGAGTGGAGGTCAACCAAGATGATTTAGAAACTAAAATGTAAGAAGGTGTCAGGTTGCCCAGAGAGGTGGTAGATGCCCCATTCTTGGAAGCATTCAAGGTCAGGTTGGACAGGGCTCTGAGCAACCTGATCCAGTTGAAGATCACCCTGCTCATTGCAGGTGGGGGAGCTAGATGATCTTTACAGCTTTCTTCCAACCCAAACCATTCTATGATTCTATGATCACTACTCAGTATTGAACTGATAGAGTATTTTGTATTATAATTTCTGAATCTTGTTCCTGGGCAATAATAGTCAGGTCAGAGATACATATTCTTACATTTTAAAGTAGTCCTGTTGGGTTTTTTTCTTTTTCATATGCACCATACTGAACAACAAGATTTTGTAATTATATGAATGTAGACTGAGATCTGAGTTACACAGTGATGGATAGAGCAGTTTGAATACCATGTTGATGAAAACTGACTAAAGCCAAATAAAGCTGCACCTGTTTATCTAGAGAAAAGTTAATATTAAGCAGTTCAGCTTCCCCATGTTTCCGAGAGTAAATTCTTGCTTACTGCTTTTAAATACACATGTTGAGGTAATTTCTGGGCAATTAGTTATATATATAGATATCTATATATATATAGATAGATAGATATATCTATATATATATAACAAAAAGCTTAGATGTTTATTTGGAAAGCTATATATACTGTTTACTTCCTGCTTTTTCTTCATGAAGTTTTTTTCCATTATGGTCTAGCATTTTGTAAGTACTAATTCTGTTCTAAATAGCATGTATATAATCCTCTGACAGAAACATGGAAGAATTTCTGCAACATTTTCAGAGTTCTTTTCCCTACTATCTATTTCTCAGTTATTAATTTTACTCTCAGAATTACATATGTGGGTGCAGAAACACTTTCCTTGCTGTTTGTCAGCTGTGACTGAAAAAGAATTTTAATAAATTATAGTAGTGAAAATAATGCAGTGTTACAGTATATAAGTATATATTTAAAGCAATAAAATAAATTTTATCTTGAAATTGAGCGCCAAATAAAAATACAAAGATTCATAGTTCTGATCATGAAATATATTCAAACATAAATATAGTCATATCGCTTTTTAAAAGCTTTTTGTGAACTTTCAAAATTAAAAGGAAGCTTGAAGCTAAAAGCATTGACTCTACTTGTAACATGAATAGTAAAAGTTTACTGTTTTCAGAGCCAGTTACATATAAATGTAACGTACTTCAGATCACACCCTTCTGAACTAATTGAGTAAAACGACATACAAGTAGGGAAATATATTTTGGTATTGTAAGGACTGTGACATTGAAAGCTCCCTCAGACAGCTATTAATCTTTTAAGCAAATTGCAACTAGAAACTCTAACTTTGAAGATGATTTTGTCAATAAAAGCGTGTTGCTAGATTACAGGGATGCATTTCAGACTGCTTCAAAATTCACTAAGGGGAAAAATTATGAGCTTGTAAGTCTTGTTAGTGTTGAAAGTTTCGTTAAGCTTCCCAGCATATTCTGGGAAAAAAATTCTTGTATATATGTCATGGTAAAGTCTAAACTCAACTTCAAACATGTTCCAGTAAGAAAAATAATGATATTCTATATATTTTGTGCTTTTTTCTTAAACTTCAATTCTCAAATGCTTTCATGAATTTGTGAGATATAAAATGGGAAAAGAAATTTTAAGATTTGAAACCTAAAGAAATATTATAAGTTTTTCTTCTATAGAAAGAATGAAGTGGGATTGAGTGTACCATCAGCCTGAAAGTCTTCATCAGGAGCTGTAGTGGTAGGAGAAGTGGTAATGGGCTTAAAGTTAAACAGGGGAAATTCAGGTTAGGTGTAAGGAAGAAGTTCTTCACTGTGGTGGTGGTGATGGAGGTGAAGTTGCACAAATAAGTGGTAAATGCTCCATCCCTGGCAGTGTTCAAGGCCAGGTTGGACTTGGTCTAGTGTGAGGTGTGAGGCGGGGGTTGGAACTAGGTGATCTTAAGGTCCTTTCCAACTCCAACCATTCTATAAGTCTAAGTCCCTGCCCTTATAGCACATATACATGACAATTTTACTATGTATAAGTCTTGAGAATAATGAAGACTAACAAAGAGTTTCTTGCAATCAAAGATAAATGAGAAAGATAGTTTTATTTCTATTTTCAAGCTTTGACCAATACCATCTCATCATTCCTGATGGAAAGTATTAAAAAGGTATCTCAAACAATCTTACTGTTGATTGCTTCTGCAAGCATGTGAAGCAATTAATTGTAACAAATTTCATCCAAGCTGTTTGGAAAGGGATATTCAGGCAGGAAAAGAAACTACAATTTGAGGTTTGTAGTGGGGACGAGAGGCCATCCTTCAGGAATAAGAAAGGACATTTGGCGTGGCTTGGCTTGGCTTAGCAAGTATGTGGGGGATCATGTTTAATTTTTTTTTTAAATGTATTTTTTACAAGGCGGGGGCAGGACAAGAACAAGCCTTTAAACTGCAAGAAGATAGATTTAGACTAAATATTAGGAAGAAATTCTTCTCTGTGAAGGTGGTGAGGCACTGGTGCAGGTTGCCCAGAGAAGCTGTGGCTGCCCCATCCCTGGCAGTGTTCAAGGCAAGGTTGGACAGGGCTTTGAGCAACCTGGTCTAGGGGAAAGTGTCCCTGCCCATGGCAGGGCATTGGAAGAAGATGATCTTTAAGATCCTTTCCAACCCAAACCGTTCTGTGATTCTACGTAGTTCTAATGGTGTCCAGTGTAGTTTTATTGCTGCAGTCTCTCTAGAGAAATAATATTTTCACTGTTCTTTTTAGTACTCCTCCTGAATAACTGAGAGGTTTATTTGTGAAGCAATATCTGGTAAACAAAATCCTGCTGGTTATTGAGTCAAAATTCCAGCATTTGCTTTCCTACAATCTAACTAACCTGTTTAAAAATTTTCTTGGGAAGTGTGACACATATATTTGAAAATTCCAAAGAACTATTCTTTTTACTAGTTCCTCCCTCATTGATTAGTCATTGTTTCCTAGAGAAGTATTTGAAAATGGGAGTAAATATGAGCAAAATATGTGTCGTTTCTGTTACTTTGCAAAAATTTAAGTAATTGAAAATTTGAGGTGGTGTCCCATGCAATAACCTTCTCTCCATCAATGACAAAATATTAAATTTTAAATGTAGCCGTATAATATTCATGAACAATTTCTCATGTGAAAAGTTCACTGTTGTTTCGAGTAGGATCATTTGACACTATCATGTATTTCATAACAATAGTAGCTCTAAAATTTGGTAAGGAATGGGGGTTTTTTATGCAAAAAGTTTTTCCAGCTTAAGTAGAAGTAAATGTTCACACAAAGCATAAATATTTTTTACTATGTGAATGTTATATGCCTGTTTTCTGTCTGCCCTGCAAAGTATTTCCTGTAGTTTTAATACTTTCTGGTAACATTCAGAAGACATTATAAGTCAAGGTTCAGATGCCTTTGGTTCCAGTTGAAAAGAACCATCAGATATAGGAGTACAGTGGTATATTTTCATAATGTTGAAAGAAGTCATTTAGCAGTCTACAATGAGTCATTGTTAAATTTCAGAATAATTTTACTGGGAACCCTTGTTTGTTGCTAGGAAATGCAGAGCAGTTGGGAAAAGACATGTCTGTGTTTGAAACAAGTAATGAGAATAAAGCATAAGCAATTGACCTACACTTGGAGATATAAAACATTTCAAAAAGCAAATGTGCATGTGTAAAAGCAAGTAGGAATGTACAAGGTTACTTGATAATTTTCATGTGACTGGAAGTGTGGTGAGGAGTAACATCCAATTAGTACTTTATAAAAGGAATGTATCTTCAGTTATGTTAGTAATAAGCAATGCCTTGAAGTGTAGTCAAAAGAACAGATTTCATTGCGCTGAATGCTGATACATCAAAGAATATAAACAGGTAGGTTACCTTGACATTAATATTCTTCTTTTTTTCTAAGTGTAAGTTTGTATTTTATGCCAAATGGCTATAGCTGAATAGGTACGTGTAATTTAGGATGAAGTGCGGAGGGTATGAATACAAGGGACTACACAGCTTCAGGGGCATCAGAGAATGTAAATACGTGAAATAAAATAGTTGATTTATAGCAAATATTAGCTGAGGAACAGCTGTATGTACATCTTAACTTTGATCCATTCATTACCATTAGGGTGAAATAATTTTCATTGCATCTCCCTAAGACACATTTTTTGGTCTATGTGCAATGATACGTTTTAGAAATATTTTTTTGTAAAAAATGTGGTATCTGTGATAAGACTTTTCACTAAACAAGCAGACTAAATTATTCTCCACTGATTTTCTTTTCCAATTAATTGGAAATACAAGCAAAGTAGAGCAATTTGAATTCGCTGTTCCCCAGTCAGCAATAAAGAAAACAGCACAAACTAAAGTCTCAGGCTTAGACAGTTGCTATCTGTATGGGATCTGTGTTTCAGTTAGTTTGGTCTCATAAGCTTTCTTAAAATCCAGTTACTTTTGGTGACTTTTAAAGGGTATTTTTCAACAGGAATATCTGAAATGATACATAATACAGAGTTCAAAGGAGCACACGTTCAATTAGCCCTGAGTCTCAGCAAGTGGGACTTTGCTTTCCAGCATCATTCTGCATCACCATTATAGGCAAGTGTTGTCTGCAGTTAATTGGCAAGTTTCCAATTATTTGTTTTTTTGGTTTTTTTTTGTTTTTTTGTGTAGGGTGGAAATGTTGCATTTCAGTCAAAAGAAATTCAGCTTCTCTAAAGAAGACAATGATTAACGTGCGAGGATGATAAAGACATGCTCTTTGAGATGTATGCCAAAGTATATGTGATGACTTCTATGTTTCATATTACCATTTAAATATAAATGACATAGGAAATCCATATGGATTTTGTAATTCAATGATCAAAAACATGGTTTTTTGGTTTTGTGCATCTGTATATCAGATTGAAGCTGTACCTAAAACATTGTAGAATGGAAGAGTTTTCAGTGTTTGTGGCTATTGGTGTAAAGCAGGGACAGAGCAATCCCTAATCTTTTATCTTATTTTTCTATTTGTTGAATGAAAATTTCTTTCTAGGTGCTTTCCAGGAGTTGTTGCTAGTCTTTTTAAGTAGTACGCAGACGACTGAAAGCCATGGATGTAGGAAGTAAACATTTTACAGGAAATTACCTTAAGGTAATCTATGATTATGTTGACAAGTATGGGGATAAATAGCACTAGAATTATTTTTAGAGGTTTTTAAATACAGTTTACCTAAGTAGGATTAACAGTAAGCTTAAAATATGTGCTATTTTACTGGTAGAAGGACCAGACTAATAATCTATGTGTGTTAGCTTCAAATTGAAGTCAGAGAGAGGTATTTAAGCATTATCTGTATTATCTTTATTGTTATAAATGTACAGATTGGCTTCTTTCCATTTCATACATTTATTTTATCTGATTCTCTTAAGGTACAGTAATTAGTACATTAGTTAAATAGTGATAGCAAGCATGACATTGTGATCTGGAACAAAGACAGCTTTGTGCTCTATCTGTTCCTTTAAATACTTGTTATTTATCTTTTGAATTAGCTATATCAAAATAGAAAATAATTTAATAGTATCTGAACGGAAAATTACACAGGAACTGTCAGAACAGGCTCCATGTATTCTACCTAGCCACTTTTATCACCTTTCACTATGCAAAATGTGGAAATTGTAGACTGCAATCTTTTAGTTTCAAAATAGCAGTTTACAGAAGTGATGATGTCTTCTGTAACCTATAGGCAGATGTTACAGAGGCAATGGGCTTTCTGCTTCTCTTTGGGGACAGTACGCAGCTGGTGCTTCCCTGCAGAGAGGTGTCATTATTAGAAACAAAACATCAAAGGAGAGTTTTTTAGGGCTTTCCACATTTATCAGTAATAGCTTGAAACAGTTATTCTGACTAATATGACTTTCATACAGTTCTTACTGCTACAGTTATGAAAAGCCAAAGGTAACAGCCTTTAAAATAGAGGCTTTAAGGGAGCACTTTTTTTATTTTTAAAAAATACAACCTTTCAGGGAGGCAACTTTTATTTTTTGTTCTTCTTGGAATGTAGTCATAAAGATGAAACTATGACACCATGCCCATTTCCATACTAACACTGAATGAGGTATTACAACAGAAAGCACTGTGCAAGGCAACCAAGAGGAGGTAGCCACAGAGGTGAAGACACTGTAACATATTAATAACTTTATACTATAAAGATGTAGCAAATACAGTAAACTTTCAATGGCTTGATAACTTCTGTTAGCATATAGTAAACTGGCTTCCTAAATCAGGATCCATTAGTGACAAGGAGCTGTCTCCTTGGTGGTGGGACTGCAATAGTCAGTCATATCTTTTCCTCTATTTTCCAAAAGATATTTATATAGTTGGTTGCATTTGTCTTTACAGAGATTTTTATGTTCTGCGGGTGTATATAAATGATTACTTCTTTTCTTTTTGGTTCCTTCACTTTTCACAGCAATTAGGTGTAACTTTGGTGCTTTTGGGGAGGCAAGAAGGAGCTATGTGTAAACCATAGGTGTAGACTTTAACTTGGATACACATGATAAAGTACTATAAAGGTTGCAGTAACACTGCATCTGGCAGTGTTGAATGGCATGCTGAAATACTTCCCTGAAGCGACAGGATCATATGTTTCCTTTTCAGCACTTCTCTTATTACAACAACCAAATGAATGCATGCATATATATATTCACATGTATTTATAGCAATTGCTGGTTTGTTTTATTACTTGTATGCTTAATAGGTGTATAATCAGCATGGATCTTTTGAGCACTGGTTGAGCTCAGAGTAATGACCACAGAGGTCATAAACCAAGTGCTATCACTTCACTGTTTTGGCATCCAGATGTGCTCTGACTTAGTGCTATGGTATTCATCAATGTCCCATGTGGAAAAAAGGCTGGGGCAGAAAACCTGCAGGTGTACACAGACCCATGTTTTCAAAGTCTATTTCACTTACTGCAGTGATACAGTAAAATCAAATACTTTAACATGTGATTGCTGAGCAACAATTGTAAAAGATGACTTTTTTATTGAAATACTCATTTAGCCTGAATCTTGGACATGTTTCCATTTGCTCTGAGGTCATTATGTCTATGAGGTTCAACACAGGGACAGAGAGCTTCTCACAGGCAACAGCTTCACAGGGTATCGCCTTAGTTATTGCTCAGGGATTTGCAGCATTTAATTTATAGTACTGGTACTAAGGTAACTAGATTATAACAAATTTCTGTTTACATTTCCATTTGGAAAAAGCTGTTGAGTTGCGTTTGTTCTTTGTCTCTCAGCATTATTCCAGAACAGTCTTTAGATTTTTGTAGAACTCTCTTTAAATGCTAAGTTTAACTGACAGCTGTAAGAATTTTTCACTATACCTAAGCCGAATCTTCACTGTTCTGACCTCTTTTGTGAGAATATAGCAAGCCTTACTTTACTTTTTTTTTTTTTTTGATCATGCATGATCAAAGCCGTAAGAGGTTTTGTTTGTGGGAATGTATTTTAGCAAGTTATATGTTTACTGTCTCTCTCTTACAGTTCCACACTTGAGTCATAAGAACGTTTTTATTATCAACCTTGTGCAGACTGGCCTGTTAACAAGTTTGCTCATGTTATATTTCGTGAACAATTTCTGACTATATAAGAGCAATGATTTTGATCGACTGTTTCTTACTGCAGTTTATGGTTACTTGCAAAGAGTCACTCAATAGAATTAGATACTTCATCTACTCATTCTTCCTCAGTTGTTCCCTGAGTTGCAATAACACCACAGCTGACAGCAAAATTAATATCTTTCCTTGTCAACAGAGATGCCTCTTTCATCATGCTTTCACTTCCAGAGTTCACACAACCTACTTTCCATTTTATGTTGTTTTTTATTTGTGCAATTTACTTTGTCATCACCCCAGAGTTCTCAAGTTCCTCTTTTCTGGTGCAAGGAGAACAGTTATTACTTTGCCCTTTAAGCATGAATTCTCTCCATTTATTGTTAAACAAGATTGTATTGTTGGATTCTGGAAGCCATATTAGTAATTAGCCCCACGATTTTCCTCCACTGATATCCCTCCATTTCCTTCCATGTTAGGCCAAATGGAGACTAATATAAAATATAATAACCTAGGAAAGGACATGTGTATATATATATTTAAATTAATTACTCTCTACTGGAATTGCTAACAGATTTCTAGTAATAGTAGTGTTGCCATGCTTTAATGGCAATCCTAACACAACATCGCAAGTGTTTTCCACCTGTCTTGCGTATTTGCTAAATTAAGTTTTCCCTTCCAGGAACTTTGGTATTTACTTAGAAATATGTGCAAGGCCTTTGCAGACTTCCTGCCTTCCTACCTTAACATGACTTTTGTGTATAGGATTCATTAATCATGTAATTTGATGGAATAAAACAGCCCTTAATACTTTGTATTGATTTTATGATAAAGGGTGGGAAAGTAAATTTGCAATTGTTCAGGCATGTCAGTATTCAAATTTACTATAACTTCTGAAAACTAATAAAAGATACAAAAATGCAGTTGTCAGATAAAGGTTGCAATTATGAATTAATAAAATTTTTCAAATTAACCTAAAGTCTTATTAATAAAACAGATAATCAGAAGTATTTACAAGGTTGCCCTTGGCACGGGAGAAGTGGCAATTTTCTGTTGAGAATGTTCAAGGGAGAATCAGCTTGCTTTCAGTTTAAAATCTCTGCCAGTGTTTTAGTTATGCAACAGGATACGACTGGTCCTGCAGTGTAAGTTTCCATTATTCCTTAGATAACTCGTGGAGGAGGCAGCCCAAAGCATGGGTGTCCTCTAGAAGTATTGCTATAAAAGTGCTCAGGTCACTCCAGTTTTACCTTTGACAGTGTTTACTCATATATGTTACCAGTCTTTCTTTTGTCCTTGTACACAAAACAATGGAGACATTTTTCAGTAACTCTTGTAATAATGTTTCAGACATGCACAACAGAAAAGTCTAAATGAAACGTTGCTTTAATCTCAAACAGTCTAGAAATTAGCTTAATGACTCTTTGATTAAGTCAATGTTGTTTATAGTTACAAAACTGTGAAAAGTGTCTCATCCACAAGATATACACATCCCTACAAACATACAACAAATCAGGTGAGATTTTTCCTCCATGATCAAAAAGTAGCTATTAAAAGGCAGCATATCACACAATATACACACAAAGATATGTAAATCACAGAGTTCTTGGTATCTGGAAACAGGGAAGCCCACCAATGAGTCAACAAAAGAAGTTCTCACCAGGATAGCATGCAAACTGAAGATGGTTATTGGCTTCAAGTGGTGTAGGGCTTTTGGTTACAAGGTGAGAGAGAGGAGAATTTTGAGATTGTGACAGATACTTTAAATGGATTGTGGTAATGTGTGAAAAGTATTATGGGATGTGTAGGCAAGGAAAGGGGAATAAGGGGCTGGTTAATTTTAAACAAGTTGCCAGTAAGCAGTTACCTGAGTGAGCCCTGTGAGATCACAGCAGTCAATCATATAGTCTTATTAAATGCAATTTCTATCTTTTCTGTGTCTTCTCTATTCTCTGTGTATATGTGAAGGGTGGAGAAATTCAAGCTTGGTACCAGCCACTAGATTGTGATCAAAAACCTCAGAGACTAATGGACTCAGGGCCCAGCAACTGGTGGGTACTGGGGTCTGAGGGCTGGTTACTGTATAAACTGGTCCCAGATCAGCTATGAGGAAGACCCATAATGTGCGTATATTCATCCTACCAGTGGCTTTCAATCTTGATGAGACAGAGAGGAAGAACAGGGTACTGTTTGTGCTTTTTTCATGAGTGTTGGTTGTGTATGTACTGGAAAAGGCTCTGCCCTCTGTCTGCTTAGATCTGTGTGGCTAGCCACATGGGCATGTGTGTGCACATGTGTGCATCCTGCTGCCCATCAGAAATGTGTACTCAAGTGTTGCTGTTGGCTAGAGCTGGGGATGGAAAACCACCGCTCCTGGGTGTACTGACAGTACTGGGTCTTTCTAGCCTGACCAAAAGGAGAGGGGAATGTGGCTTTGGGGGTGTTGTTAATACAAGCAAGAGAAAAGAACTGTGTACTTTTCTTTTAATGGATTGTTTCTTAAAGGAAAGCTTATCTGACTTTGGAGCCCATTACCTGGACCCAAAATGCCTGCATAGTTGCTATTGCTTAGTCCCTTGGCAGTGGATAATGTTTACCCTTTAAATTACTGTTAAAAAATACTTTAATGATCTACTATTCTAAAAAATATCAAAGAAGTGAACTATGCTCCAATGATTTTTTCAAAACACGAGACAGATGATGGGTGCAGGCTCAAAAGAACTGAAATTTTGACCAAGTTAATGATATAAAATCATCAAACTGTTTTCTAAATCCATCTAATTAGTTGTTCAGTACTTCCTGTCCACCCACTCCTTTGTTCTTTCAGTAAAAAAATTGTTTTCATTATTGCTTAAACTCTGTGATAATGCCAGAATAAAGACTTGAAGAAATATAATGAGCGTATGTTTTATTTAGTTGGCTTTTGGCCATAAACTAAAATTTGCATGTTTTCTTAGCATGAATAATGAATTAAAGTACATTGTGCCCAGGACCTGGGTTCTTCAAATTTGGGAAGTCAAATTTGGGACTGTGTTCATCAAGTGATAAATTATTAACTTTTAGGACTAGAATTTACTTTAAACTATCATAATTTACCATTTAATCGGTTACAATGTAACTCTTCCTGATATCTGATGTGGAAAGCTGTACTATTTGGTAAAAAAGGTCATAGAGGCCAGATTTGGCTTTGGATGATAAACTTTAATAGTTAGCAGGAGAACATCTAGCACACATACACACACACACATATACATATATAAAAAGATATATATTAAAAACTAGTCCATCTCTTTGAACTGTCTTAAAAATAAGATACATCTATGTTCTGAAAACAGATTTCAGCAATTTGAAGTCAAAGCAGTGGCTGAATATTACCTAGCTTAATTTACCTTAGTCACTGTAGATAACTTCAATTCTAGTAGTGCATTTGGTTGACAAAATAAGGACAAAAAGAATTCATTATTAAAACACATTTGTTTGGGTTTTGTTTTTGTTGTTTTTTTTTTTTTTAAATTTCTGAACACAATAACTAGGTCCTGCAGGTAATAATTGTTAAGAAGCTCAATAGAGATTGTTTTCTACTGTCATAACTGTGAAGAAATAACCAGAAATTACCTCCTCATTATAGAATCATAAAATAGTTAGGGTTGGAAAGGACCTTAAGATCATCTAGTTCCAACCCCCCTGCCATGAGCAGGGACACCACACACTAAACTATGTTGCCCAAGGCTCTGTCCAGCCTGGCCTTGAACACCTCCAGAGTTGGAGCATTCACAACTTCCTTGGGCAACCTATTCCAGTGCCTCAGCACCCTCACAGGAAAGAACTTCTTCCTTATAGCTAACCTAAACTTCCCCTGCTTAAGTTTAAAGCCATTACTCCTTGTCCTACCACTACAGTCCCTAATGAAGAGTCCCTCCCCAGTATCTTGTAGGCCCCCTTCAGATATTGGAAGGCTGCTATGAGGTCTCCACACAGCCTTCTCTTCTTCAGGCTGAACAGCCCCGATTTTCTCAGCCTGTCTTCATACGGGAGGTGCTCCAGTCCTCTTATCATCCTCGTGGCCCTCCCCTGGACTTGGTCCAGCAACTCCATGTCCTTTTTATGTTGAGGACACCAGAACTGGACACAATACTCCAAGTGAGGTCTCATGAGAGCAGAGGAGAAGGGCAGGATCACCTCCTTTGACCTGCTGGTCATGCTTCTTTTGATACAGGATACGGTTGTCTTTCTGGGCTGCAAACGCACACTGCCTGCTCATGTTAAGTTTCTCATCAATCACCACCTCCAAGTCCTTCTCCACAGGGCTGCTTTGAATCTCTTCTCCACCCAGCCTGTAGCTGTGCCTGGAGTTGTGCCTGACCCAGGTGTAGGACCTTGCACTTGTCTTGGTTAAACTTCATGAGGTTGGTAATGAAAATATACTGATGTAAAAAATATAAAGAAAGAAAAATAATAAATGAATGTAGTTACATGATACTAATTTTCTTTCAAGCCACAAACAGATCATGTGCATGAATTACCCTATCAAGTATTTAACCAGCAGCTTAAGAATACCCTTATGTAACTGCAGAAGAAGCCCAGCTCAGCCGAGAGAATTTACAAATTGAGTCTGAACTTACATTGCAAGTTTTCTACACTAAAGATAAAACTAGACCAGAATATGCTGTAGTGAAAGAGGCATAAAGCATTCTGGTATGCAACTGACCCCTACTCTTACCCCCACAAAAAAACCCCGCCCTGTAAAATACACAGTTTTAAGCCTCTGGCAAATGACAGCTAAAGAGCTTTTTTTCTCTGCCTTCTCCCCTCCCTCGCCACGCCCCGAGTTTTAGGCCTTAGTCTTACAATGAAAAACATTTGCAGGTAAAATTACATTAATATTGGTTACATTTTCTTCTATTATGTCAGGGAATTCTAAAATTAGACTAGTGTCTTCCAGGATGAAACAGAAGGTTAACTCATCCTTGTCAACCAGTATTTTATGATGAAGTTAACTTTGTAGGAATATATGCTTCTGTACTGAGCAAAAATATAACTTAAATATAAAATTATTATTCTCAGTACTGGCAAAAAAAAAATAAAAATACTAGTAGTGGAACATACAACTGGAAGCTGCTGGCAAAATTTACAGGAAATCACTTCAGTGGAGGACACAATTACTGTTTTCTGTTAGGATAAGAATTTCATTCTGTGTGTTGTACAGTGTTTTTTTAGTGTATCTGGTCATCCTGATACACATTTTTACATTTTAACTTAGTGATTGACAAGGATCAGTTTTTTCCATAGTAAAAAGCATTTTTTTCAACATATCTTTATACATAGATCTGTTTTTAAGTCATGTCTTGTCATATTTTTGCAAGCAAATTATTAAAAACCAAACATCACATTGTATTTCTCCGGTATATAGTGCAACTAGAGAAAGATTTGAAAACATTTTTTTCTGATTTTATTAAAAACCAGTGAAAAATGTTATGTATCTGGACACGTATCAATAGCATTTTCCTCTGCTGAAATTCTAACATAGGAATTCTGCTTGCCCATTCTTGTGCCTTTGGTTACTCTTCCATGTATAGCCACACAGATCTCTCATATAAAACACATAAACCCAAAATATAATTATTAAATCCATTATCAGTAACTTACTGTGATTAGCTACTCTTCCAATGCAGTTCCTTAGCATTTAGCTCTATTGGTTTTGCCACTCCTGATTGCTAAGATTGACTCCATTGTTACGTACTTTTCAAATTCATAATTTTGTTATAGAATCTGCAAGGATTCAGCAATTGTTTATAAATGTCTTGTTGCTTGTGTATACAATTACCTCATTGCACTAAGCAGTCTTTCAGATTTGAACCATATGTGTTTCCCCAATAAACATAGAGAAGAGCTGGTGGGAATTTTTAATTAAATATGCCTCACTCCCACTAGTGTACTGCCCTAATTGAAGCTAACTTCTGATACCTGGCAGGGGTGGTCCAGTGGAGTAAATACTGTAGTAAAATGGAAGCCAGCCCCTTCTACTTCCCAAATCATAAGACTTAGTTGTGTGGGTGTGATGGTGAGATAAGGGTGGAAGGGGAGGGTATAAAAATGCTATTGTATTCGGAGTGCTTCTGAAGCCCAATGGCAGGAGATCTGAATATGGTTATTCCATTACTATGTTGATGACAAAAATAAGAATCCTACCCTTTCATTGCCCTTGAAGAAGTTTTTAAAAAGGGATGACTATAATACAGGGATAAAAGTACAAGAATCCAGTTTGTGTCTTACTGTACTTTACAGATTTGGGACAAATCTGTCTGAGATTTGTCCCAAAAGCTTGGGGATTTTTTTGGGGGGGTTGTGTTTGTTTTTTTTTTCAAATAGTCAATATAATTTTGAAAACTTTGTGTGATGGCAATTGCATAGTGTCTTCTGATGAGCTGTTTGAATGCCTGTTTAAATATTTAGCTTATGGAATAATTTACATAGATTTTAATAAGTGAAGCTACAAAAGCCTGGGTATTTTCTCTTTCTTTGGAAGGAATATGTTTTATTCCTTCTCCTAAGGAATTTCTTTAGTTCTTATGAGTACAGCTATATTTTCTTGGAGCAAAAAGATAAGTGAACTCTACAAAAGATAAAAGCATAATTCATGCTGGATATTCCAGAGCGGTTGAGGTTAGAAGGGGCTTGTGGAGGACGTCTTGTCCAGCTACTTGCTGCATATGCAGTAGTGTTACTTTGGGGATGTGTGTTCTTGTGGAAAATAATGTCTGACTGGTTGACCTCACTGGTTACCAAACAAGATTTTTACTGTTGAAAACCGCTTCACTTTTACCTTGACACGTATTTCGCTGATTGCAGTAAGTGAAGAGCAATGATGAGAAGAGCTTGAAAGGGTCCTTTCCGTGTCTTCACCTTTACTTCATACATCAAGCTGAAACATTTTTCTGTGGTGTAATTTGATGAGAACTGTAAAGAAATGTGGATGTATACTCTTAGACTCCATGGATGTTTCATTTTTTCTTTCAGTAGTTTATCCTGTTTTATTCTCACTGTTATTAAAAACCATTATTGCTTTTGTACTGTTACATCTCAAAGACCAAATTAACTGCAATTAACTGTAGATGTAAAGCGATTTTTTACTTTCTAAAAATAGCTATAATGTCACATTGAGTTTGACCTTGGAGGCTAATTGTATCGGTTTAGAAATAACAAACCCCAGAACTTTAACACATTAGTAATTTACTCCCCTAACATGAACAAATTAAAATCTTTTAAAGTGTGTTTAAATGGACTTTTAATTTTTTCTTATGCCATCTTGTATGCTTTATTAGAAAGCATTAAGGGATCTCGAGGCTGAGATTGCTCTGAAGTATATCAACAGAAACACAAGGCTAATTTAAAAAGGTTTATTATATTTCCCATAAAAGGATGAACTATTTATAAAACTATTATTCACTTCTAACGAAGCACCGTACTATTCCTGTGTAGCAGCTCTTGCACGTTGTTACTACACTATTTTTTTTTAATAGAGAATTATCAAATACAGAAAAAGTTTGCATGAAGGAGACAGGATATCAATTTCTTGCAATGGTAAAATTGGTAGAATATCTTGTTTATTAATGTAAGCATTGATCTACAAGGTGGAAATATTCATAACCAGGTGAACTGAAGAAGCATATATTTTGCTGTAGCTTAGCCACTTCCATTAGATTCATAAGAGTACAGTTCTCTTGATAAGGTGAAAAGTTAGTTTTAAGATGAGAAAGGCAGAATTCCCTTGGCTCCTACATTGCACATGAGATGTGCTAATCTGGCCCTTGTCCTGGGTTCAGCTACAGCAGT
>NW_009923259.1:0-3492 GCF_000696875.1 Nestor notabilis
TAATTCAAAAGAGGGAAACAAAAACATGCTGCACAGAAAAGCATTTCAGGGCTTATCCAAAGCCTCCTAAAACTGATGTCAATGGGAGGGTTTTGTTTTCCTCCTTTCAACAGACACTGGATTGTGTCCCTAGAGAATGGTTTCCAAATGTGGCCGCTCTAATGAAGCATCTAGAATGTGCATTGGGAGGCTGAAACATCACAGGGCCTGCAGCACCCCCCCCCAGGAAGGGATCTGCCTCGTTTGCTGTTTTACTGAACCTAGCACGGGGTGGGCACGCTGGGAAGTGAGACCCGACTGGCAGGAACACAGAATGATGCTTGTGATCAGCAGAAGATGGGTTTTCACATGCATCTGCACAAAGAGAACTGGAATAGCATCCAAAGACACCCCCTCACATGTGAAATAAGGTATTCAGATTTGTAAACACATGCAGAATATTAACTTCTGCATCAACAGAAAGATTTTAACACAGCCTTTAAAACTAACTGTTAAATACTTCTAACGTATAAAACTGTGCACATCTATACCCAGGGGTTGCTGCTGGCTACAGGATATGCATCCCTCCCATTTGCTTTCATCGCTGCCTGAAGAAGGGATTTATGAGGAGGATACCTGCTTTTGACGAGCGCGTTAGTGAGGAGATGAGCAGAAAGGGAGAGAGAAGATGGTACAACACATCTCTTCAGACGCCCAATAAAACCGAAACTGTTGAGCTGCCGCTGGGTTGCTCATTGCAATAAAGTTCCTTGTTCAGCATTAAAAGGAGGTGATTCTTACTGGTTTACCTGTATTACCATATACCAAAAATGTGTAAGCAAAAATAGACAGATAATGAGGAAAAATACCTTTGAATAAGTATTGCATAAAAAGAAATAGCTAAGATCTGCCATGAATTATTCAAGCAGCTCCAAATATAAATTGCCACAAATAGCAAGACAAGATCTTGCCTTTCTGTACGCTGCATATGTCCTGCAACAACCCAAACAGCACATTCCACTTGGGAAGCTGTGTGTGGAGAACTGCATTGCCTCGAGGAAATCCAATGGGAGGCAATGGTACACAGGGCAGAATATGCTCCTCTTCACCTTACAGATCACATATGTATTTTTAAAGCCATTTTGTGCAACCAGCATCTTTCAGCACGTAATGCCTCTGTTGAAAGCTTACTACTACCCCCAGAGGGTTCCACAGAGAATACTTCACTAGGGGAAGCCTGGGTCCCACTGCTAGAAATCAGGGCTGCAGAGCTGCAGGGGAATCTGTGCTCCCGTATAATCGATTCTTCACTAAAATTGCAGTTTTGTTACTATAATACTGACAGTTATTCAGATGCAATTGGAAAAACAAACATACTGGCAGGTGCCTAAACCTGTGTAAACGTATTTACACCCATAGGGCTGCACCACATCAAATAGTGGAATTTGGCATGAAGACCTACATTTTCCAGGACACAACAGGCAAAGGATGTGTCATGGTTGGAACCTGCTCTTTTACCTGTTCGAATCTTCAGGGAGCAAAGTTCCTCTCCTCTGCCTTTGGTCACTCTGTAACTCCACTAATGCCTGATGAAATCACATGGATGGGATGTAGAAACAGCCTCATGTCATTCCCTCTCCACACCCAGAGGGATTCTGCATCCTTCCTCCTGCTCCTCTTCCTGCCTCACCCTTCCTCTCAGCCTCTCCTTTTCCTGAAGAATTTGGGTCACCTTGCTTACACAGCACAGCTTTGCCCAGTGAAGTCTGCTTTTGTGCAGCTCTCCAGGGTAGGAATAAAAGTGGATATTGATGCTACAGGGAGAAAGCTATCCTCACACAGGAATTAAGTCTTTGCCTTCCAGGGGTATATGTGCATGTAATATATATATTTTTACATATAGATAAAGCATTTATATTATTTTTTCCCAATATTCCAGATAAAAATTCAGACTATTACAAACATGCAATCTGCAGCAGTGCATTGTTTTCCCTAAACCCACAGGGAAGTCAGGAGTCTTTGCTTCCTGAGTCTTTATTTCACATTTTGTTACTGTCTCTCCTTAAAAACTCAAATGTTCTGCTGCTTTGAAAGCAACATACACTTGGATGTGCCCACCGCTTGCAAGTGTCTCTCTGCCTTGCCCGAGGAGCATGTGCCTAGCTCGAGTCCCCACGGTGAGTGGCAGGATCTGCCATATGGAGGTCACCTTGTCCAGGTCCATAAATAGCTCTTTTTCCTAAGCAGGGAAGGGAAGGAGCTACTGAGAGTAATGAAAGAGGAGGCTAGCTTGCATCCGTGGCACTGATTGGTGCCAGGGTTACAACACGCAGAGACTTGTCATGCCAGCAGCAGCGATACCGTCAATCTGCAGGCACAGAAGTCACCTACTTCCACCGTGAAAACATGTGCCAGCCAGTTTTTCATTTCAGTTCTCACACAGGGGTTTGGATGCCTTTCAGGAGTTCAGAACAGAGACTTTGGGAAAGGTGTCCTTGGGGAGGCAAGAGCAGCCCCCAACTAAAGGGCTTTGCCTGCTTAAGGACACACATTGAGGGCTGCCAGGTTGGTCGCACGCGGTGGGTGAGGGCAGGGGAGGGGTTTTGATGAGGTGAAGAAGCAGCATTTAAGCAGCACAGTCTGAGCCCCCCACTGCTGCTGAAAGCTGCACAAAGGCACAGGCATGACATGGTTCAGGCACAACAACACAACTGCCACCCATCAGCCCCCCAGACTGTGGCAAGAGCTTCTCTTCTGTGCAACTGGAGATGGAAAGATCAAGATCTGCACCTTGTGCAATGAACCTTTTTGCTTTAGTCAGCTTTCAAGACACCAACAACTATGAAAATGCTATAACAGAACCCTCTGACAGGCAACAAGGTGCTCAGCTAGCAGTTGAGTAATTGATACCTTAAAGATAGACTGGAATATGTCAGCTAGAATGTCATGTCAGACTGACTTTCACAGTCCAGAAAGTATACTGTCGTGTTTCTATTACGACATCCTGAGGAACAATGTGAAATTAATGAAAACATTGCAAAAATAGTGTTCCCAGGTAAACCACAGGAAATTCAAACGAGGGTGGAATGGGAGGAGGAGAGAAAACTGTTTTCTTCAGTTCTAAATCAAAACTAATTTGGAGTGCAAACACTTGAAGTCTGAATTAGCACCAGCCCTCTTTTTGCCCCAAAACATTTAGCAAGTAAGTCATATCAAGATATAAGGTTAAGGAGGAAGCATAAGGTCTTGATGCACTCAGTTTGCAACCTTTGAGACAGTTACACCTGGTAGCAACAGGATGGTAACGCAGCCATTAACACCCTCTTGTGCAGGTGGGGCCAGCCCTCTCCTCACCATCCTGGCTCCCCTCCCATTTGTCCCGATGGGAAGGGAAGAGCACTTATCCCTCCATGACACCTTTTTGCATCCCACTGGCTGCAAATCCCTGGTTTGATCTTGTTCAGTGTGGAACATCTGACATGCCTGTGATGGGGAGGCTTTAACCGCTCCTAT
>NW_009923259.1:3511-57521 GCF_000696875.1 Nestor notabilis
GCTCTTATTCCTTCTTATGATACCCATGACTATAGGATTGGATAAAAGGGAGGAACAGATGGATGGATCACGTATAGACACTGTAAAGCCTTTATCCTTCGCTGGGTGTTGGTTTAAGCAATGCACAGTATTTTTAAATAGCCTCTTCTCTTTTTCCTTTCCCCTTCACAAGTTTTCCTCTCATGTGCCTCCCCTCGGCAGTTGCTTCCCCCCTCTCCCATACAAACACTTTGAGCTGGAGTCTTGATATAGAAAAAAACACACCCACCATGAAGCAGCCCTAAGCCAGTGTTTCCTTTGTCCTTGCTCTTTAAAAGCTGTAGTTGCTGCTCAGATGAGGTAACGGGCCTCAACACACAAGAAGTATGTTTTTCAGAACTTAATGTCCTCTGCCACAGATGTCGTCTCTGCCAGAGGCTTATTAACACCTCAGAAGAGCAAAGCCCTGCCCACAAAGGGAAGGGAATCTAAAGAAGATACACAAACAAAGGAGGTGAATGTTAAAAGCAGCTAATGAGGGGGAAAAAAACCCCTCCACCTTCCCATCACAGCACTTCAGAACAAGTAGCATTGCCAAGCACTAAAAACCTGGGGATTAAAGAGACAATTTAGGAAGACTTGATGTGGGGAATGGAAATCTCCTGGAAAACATTAAAAGAACAGCGAAGATCAGCGCACAAATATATGTGTGTGTATGGACAACTTTGCTAGGACTAACAGAAAAGCTATTCAGAAATAATCAGGCACATTCATTTCCTATAAGGGAAATTTAGGTTTTAAAGAAAATTGAAAGAGGGCAACATACACAAAGTGGTTTAATTATCAAAAATACATTCAAAGGGACTTACTGGACTAGCAAACCTGTTTGTTTGCAAACCTTTTTAACACAAATCCTCTTAGAAAAAAACAAGAAGTACTCAACTAAAATATCCCCTTCACTGACTTGTCTTTTTCCCTTAGGAAGTGCTATGTGTTGCTTCTGAATTCACCCCCTACCTGCTGCACTCAGTCCCTTCCAGCTATGGTTTGGTTCCCAGCAGATCAAGGCTCCCTGTGCATATAGAGGCATCTCTACCAAGGTCATCCTCATGGGTACCTCATGGTGTTCCCCACCACCTCATCTACTGGGACAGGGTTTCTCTTCCCTTTCCCTCCAGAGCAGCCAAAATGATGCATGTGCCCCTTTACTCATCTGGAGAGAGGTTTGGGGAAGCTGAGACACATCACAAAGACCACAATTTTCAAGGTAGAGACACGTGTCACCTGCAGAACGTGGCAGAGGTTGGGGACCAGATTTAGAGTAACGCTTCTGGTATGAAAAATGGATGGGTAAGAAGCAATGACGGGGCCATAAAAGATTACCAGAAATGAACAATAAGTCAGGATGTTCAAAAGGGCACGATGACTGAGATCAGCCTCAGCAAGGACAATAAAATCAGCCCCTGAGATTGTTGCTATTTAAAGAAATATTTCATATGGAAATGAACAGCCCAGAGAGGGATGAGCTGGGTGCGTAACACACAATGCTAAAACTGCCTGGCATTTAAACCCAGCACAGCACACAGGCTGCAGGGATCACAAAATATAGCACAGGGGTTAAGACAACTCAAGTAGCTAAAAGGATTCAAGGAGCTCTTAATCCAGGTTAGATACCCCTCAGTGCTGCAAGAACTGGGTGGTAATTAAAGCTTTTCCAGTTAAGTTGATTCACCCATTCAAGAGGCAGCAAACTTTTAGTATAGGTCTCACTTTGCCCTTTGCATGAAAAGAAGCCAGTTCATAAACAGAAATGATCTTGAACTGCTCCAGGCCAATGTGAGGCTGCAGTGGACACTGAAGAACCCATCCCTTGAAAAGAGCTGGATCACTGACATGTCCTGGTCAAACACTGGGGCTGTAAGTGCCCACATTGATAAGGACTCTTGGAAGACACAGCGCTGTTATCCCTGTGGTAGCTGAGCTCTTCATTAGTCACACAGGGATCACAATTCTTGGCACTTCGAGGCTCTCCTATATAGCCATGTTAACAGGTCATGTCCATGGAGGGGAGAAATTGAGCCTCACCTTCACCAAGTGTGATGTCTACTGAGTGCACAGCAAGGAACACTGTGATTTTTCAATCTCTGCACCCCTCTTACATGACCCAACCCCAGTTTTGTCCCTTGCCTGTGCAGGGCTGAGCCAGAGCGAAGGATAAGATCAGGATCATTCAAAGGGCAGGAGGATGCAGCTCGCTTCAGATGGTGCAGGCTTGGATGGCAGTCAAAGAATTGAATCTTCTGCAGAGATTAACAAGCTCCACAGGTGCAGGGGAAGAACAGGCTCTTCGAGCACAGGAGGAGAAAAACACACAGTGTGGAAGCGTGCCCACTGCCCGACTCGCTAGCGCAACTGTCAAACCCCTGCCAGTGGGTTTTCTGGAAGGAGGTCAGGAGAGGCAAAGGTGTGGAAAGAGAGAAAGCAGCAGCCGCCGGTGTCCCACTGGAAGGAAACGCCAGCCAGCACTAGGAGATACAATCTGATCCTTTGTGTGTTTTGCAAGTTGCCTTGTTGGAATCAAAGACCGTAGAAAACCAGTTTGTGAAATAATGCTGGTGACGGAGCAGCACCACCCTGTGTCCGGGCTGTTTCACAGAGTGGGGCTAATTCACCTTTTGTCTGCCTAATAGTACTGCAAACCCTGGATCTTTCCCATCAGAGGCTGAGTTATTTCATGCTACAAACCCTTCGCAGGCAGCCTGACAACAGAACAGGCTCTGCAAAGCATTACAGAGTCACAATGAGTCTCAAAAGGCACTTCCCAAAGCTTTTCTACCCCATGGAGAATGAAGGCTGCAGTGGGGAAATACCAGCTTCTTGGGGAAGGGGCTTAAATAGCTTTAAGTGGGTATGGCAGCAAAAGCAATGCGATAATAAGGAAGAAGAGCTGCTGAGATTATCAGTTCCTGGCATTATATTCCCAAAACACTCCCGAAGCCTCCCAGCTTCCATATGGCTCATCAGACACATACAATAACATGATCGCTCGGAACATTCAGTCCTATAGAAAGGAAACAAGAAACACAGACGCGTCCTTGCGCTCCCGCACAGGCGCACACAAAGGCGGTGCTGGGACCGAAACAAAAGGGATGGGAGCAAATTCCATGTTCGAGTCAGCCTCCTTCCAGGCTTCCTGTTCACAAGCTCACTGTGACCATCAAACCTTCGGAAAGATGGTTCATGTGTTGCTTCCACACAGGGCACAGACCCAGTGAGCACCAGACCCTCTGGAGATGCACATCCACAGAGACAACCCATCTGTGGACACAACAGAGACATTAAACAAACCCAAGCTGCCTGGGTTGCAGGTCAGTAGTTGCCACCTTGGCCTTCCACAGAGCCACAGCGTCACGTCAACCTACTGGAAATCCTGCCTACAAGCAAACTGGAGAGGGCAAAGCTGTGCTAAAGTGACTGAAGGTAGTGGTGGCTCTGTGCAGAGGTGGCTGTTGTCACATCCACCATGGTGACAACTGAACATGGCCTTGTCAAAGTCCTCATCCCTCTGCACTATCAACAGGGCAAGGTTTTAAGGGAGCAGAAGGTGTTACTAGTCCTGCAAGGAAAACACTGCTGTTCCCTGGAGTTTTCCTAGGAGATGTCCTCATATGACAACTCTGGCCCATTCCAGAGGTGCCAGAGCCACAGTCTCCACTGGCTGTAGCGTTTTATTTTCAGTCTGAGGAAGGATCAGGCCTTAAGTGAGCTCCAGAAAAACTTCTCAGTCATGGCTCGTAACCATGAAAACTCCTTCCCCAGCTTACTGAGGCTTAAAGAGATGCAGCTTCAGTTTCTGTGATTCTTTTCCAAGACTGATAAGCCAGCATCCATATCACTTGTTTCTCAGTCATCTGGTCTCCAGTTTTGAGAAACTATTTCAGTTCTACAAACCTGGCCTGACATCTTTTTCCTTCTATGTGGTTTTAGAAGAAAAAATAAAAGGATGAATCACCCTTTTCTTATTACTTTTCCAAGTGGGAAACTCCTTCACACAGTTACTTCCTTCTACCAGCCACTGCACCAGTCCCTCTTTGGCACCTACAGCTTCTTGGATGCTTTCTATTTCCTCACGGAGGGGCTTGTTTGTTTTCTATAACCAAAGCCTAATTCTTGGTTTTCTTGTTAAAATCCCTAAACTGAGCTCCTTGAGGAGCAAAGTAGGCAACAGAAAGTTAATGAGAAATCCTCCCTCTACCCCTGAGGACTGAAGAGGGGATAATTTAGGAAATATTTGGAACCAGCTCTGACCCTTTTAAGACTCACCAGCATCGCTGCGGGAGGAGGAGGATCCAACTGTCCTACATTTTCCTTGTGGATGCTACCACTGCTAACAGTGCATGGCTGTTCTTCCATGGTTCTCCTCACAGATCTAGGCAGAGCTGTGTGGAGCAGAAGCTGCTGTGCTGAGCACCCAGCCCTGTGTTGGTACCTGGGCAGCACTGGCGCTGCCTGGTTACAGGCTCCTGGAAATCACTGAATTCTAGAATGGTTTGTGTTGGAAGGAACCTCAAAGCTCCTCCAGCTCCAACTCCTGCCACAGACAGGGACACCTTCCACTAGAGCAGGTTGCTCCAAACGCCTGTGTCCAACCTGGCCTTGAACACTGCCAGGGATGGGGCAGCCACAGCTCCTCTGGGCACCCTGTGCCAGCGCCTCACCACCCTCAAGAACTTCTTCCTCCAATCCAGCCTAAATCTCCCCTGATTCAGTTTGAACCCATCACTCCTTGTCCTACCACTCCAGTCCCTGATGAAGGTCCACCTCCAGCATCCTTGTAGCTCCCTTCAGACACTGGAAGCTGCTCTGAGGTCTCCACTCAGCTTCTCTTCTCCAGGCTGAAGAGCCCCGGTTTCCTCAGCCTGTCTCCATACAGGAGGTGCTCCAGCCCCCTCATTTCCATCACTTCCCTAGACTGGACACCCAGAAAGCTGGTGACTCGTTATCGCACCTTCCGCTGGATGCAATCATGTCATGATACCCTCCTGAGCTGGCTCAGCTTTCCTCCTCAGCACGAGCAGCGAGTGCACATCTGCTCCCTCTGCCCAGGGCTCTCCCCCTGCTCCGCTCCGCCACGCTTCACCCTGGGAAGCGTTTTGTGATACTTTGGATCCCTTGTAAACCATATTCTTCGATTTGGGCAGTCTTTCAACTCCATGAAAGTTACACGTTGTTTTCATTTCTTCTCAAGTACCTCAGGTCAAAGAAAGACCTGTGTCAGTGGCTCTAAAAGCCTAATAAAGTCTTTCATCCATAGACCTGCTTGCTGGCGCAAAGTCAGGGAAAACAAACTAAGTCATCGAGTGTTGTTCAAACTGTCAGATCCTTTTCAGCATGCTCTTCCTGCCAGCCTGCTCGTGTGCGTTTGGGGGTTGGGATGGGGAGGGAAAGGAAGAGGGGGAAAAAAAAATCCTGATGGCAGAAAGCCCATGGAACAACTGGCACCTTTCCAAAGCAGCCTCCCCCCGGCCCCCAGCCCGGCTTCGTGGGCACAGGCGTCTGCCAATCTGTTCTGCACACACACACACGCTGCACAACACAAGCAACAAAATGACTTTCCAACAACTTTGCTCACAAGTGCCACTCTACTCCGAGTTTGGCACCTTGTGCTTTCTCCTCACCCCCGCCTCTCCAGGCTTTGCCTCCCAACAAGCTGGACAGGTTCCAGTGTTTAAAAGCCCATTTAACCACTCCCTTTTGTTTAGAAATGCTAAGCCTTGATCTGATTTTATCGACCCCGTGGTGCCAACAGGAGGAGGATGCTGAGGGTTTCTGCCGATCCTGCAATGAACTGAAAAGCTCTGGGAGCCCTTCAAGCTTCAAGAAGGGCTTTGCCCACTTCGCAGCAGCCCTCGTGCTATTGAGAAGCCCCAGAAGGAGAGCATGTACCATTCACGGGACCACACAGGATGGCTTCCACTCTTGCTTTTGTGCATGTTCCTCCCTCCAAAAACTTCATTGCTGGCACGTTTAGGGGCTGAAATTCAGTGCCATGCTTGGCTGGCACTGTCTTTTGATGGTTAAATACGCTCTTTGCCTTGTGCAGTGCTGCTATGCCCAGGAAAAGCAGAGCAGCAGGGGAGGGAGGCGAAGAGGCAGGAACAGGACCTCTGCTCTGATTGACAATTGTAATCTTCCTAGGTATTGTTAGGAGACATCTTTCTGCACTTGATAAACCCAGCATGATTACACGAAACATACCCTTTTAAAATATATTTCTCTTTTTCATAAAGCAGGTGAAGCCAACTGCATTTAGAGCTAATTTCAATTCCTTTGTACAGTGCAGCATTTGGATGCCCTCTTAAGGATGCTAGGTTTGAAAGTTTGCCTTATCAACATCCTTTTCTCATAACCCCTGAGAAGCTCTTAACATTAGTGATGGGAAGGACCATGTAGGTTACAGTGCAGAGTCACAGAGCTCTGGAATAACAGGAGAACCTTCCCAAAATGTAATTCCCTTCCCCACATGATTATTTCTTTAAGGGAGATTGGACAGGAAGAACACACACGTTCACAGCCCGTTACTGCGTTTGGAAAGAAGCAACCAAACATTGATCGCCAGGATCACTGGCCATGGGAAAAGAGAGTCTGGTCCAATCCCTCCTCATCATCATCCCACTGGTTTTGTGCTGCTGCTGTTCATGGGGCTGCTGAACGGGGGGAAGAATTGAAACTTACACATAGCTGCTGTAAATTTGGATGAATAAGAATAATTCCTCATCTATGGCAATTTACACCAATCAAGACTCTACCTCCATGTATCCGGCAACCTGGAGGAAAGAGTCTGCCTCCTGCTAGGCAGCTGCTGACACATTTTTACCTATCCTACACCGGCTCTGCTCTCCTCTCCTCTGCTTTTCATTCCAAAGACAAAACACAAAGGAAGTAACGATGAACAGGCAGCTGTGGTCAACAGAAGTAACATGAGCGAGATCCTATCTAAAAGCTCACACAGAAACAGAGACTTACTGGCATCAAGAACAGCAGAGCCTGGAACAATGTCACTGACAAACAAATTACACAGAGACCATCCAAGCAACTTTCTTCCGTCCAAACCAGTCAGATATTTTTGATATCCTGCAGTTTCAAAGAGGATAACAGGCAGTTGAGTGCTAGTGCTGAAGATCACGTTAGCCCTACCAGATTATTCAGGTCATGCTAAACAGCAAATTCAGTGGATTAAGAGAGTCCTTATTCCTGCTGTGCAGGTTTAACAGTCTGCAAGTTACACGGAGGGGCTGAGGATGCTATGTACGTCGCATGTCTTGTGTAGCACTTTATAGTCAGACAAGCTCAGCAAGGGGCATCTGCCTTCCTAAAAATTACCATTGACCCATTCCTGTTTAGGAACATTGAGAAACCAATGGACTCACCCAGCAGCTATGTGAAAACCTCTTTGCCAAGCCATGCAGAACTCACTTTTGTGTCTGCAGTGTATTGGCATTGTATTACCATGACAAAACCAAATTACCACCATTGAGGATAGCCTTTGCTAATACAACAGTCCTTCTATAGTAATATACTCATGTGCACAAATGATAACACAATGGAGTCGATGTGTTACTGCTATAGGATCTCTGTAGTAGCGATGAACAGTTAGTTTTTCAGCTTCTTTCTTGTCTTACCCGAGTCATTTTCATGCACGCAGCAGTGTAAAGTTCCTCACTGCAAAGCTTGCCCAACATCAGTGTAATGCTGTTGTCTCATGTTAATGAACTACTCCTGCAATTGCTACAAAGCAAGGGCAGGATGACCCCAGTTTTGGGGGGTTCTGCTGTGTCAAGCGCTGTCCTGTTCTCATTACGGGTCAGTGAAATCATGGGTGTTCCTGCACAATGACCAAAATCAGTGTGGAATCAATGTGACTAATACTGAAACCACCCACAGTAATTGAGGCTGTATTAAATGTCAATTAAAAAAGACTTCTGTAATCACTGCAAATGAAAATGTTGTATTGCCAGGAAAAGGAGGGCCTGGGTCAGGCAGAAAGAGAAGTACCCAGCTTTCTGATCCAGCTCCTACCACACTCTCACCAACCCCCATACCTTGAGACCAGTGCACCACACAGAGCCAAAGCTGCCCAGAAACACCACGTTGATGGTCAGTGCTTCATGCCTCATTGGAAAAAACAAATCCTCCAGTGGGTAAGTGAGCAAATAGCAAATAAAAGAATCATTGGTGTTTCTGCCTGATTTTTCCTAATCTGATGAGGTGGGGTGGAATAGAGGTTTAAAGCATGCACTTCCCTTTGGGAGGAGCAGCGATGAGGTCTCCCCTCTCCCCCACTGCCCAGGCTGGAAAACTTGCAGGAATTAAACATCATTGAGACTTCTACCTCTGACAAAGCTGGTAGAAATTAGCTGACTGCCTTGAGAAATATTATGGAAACTGATAGACAGAGACACCTACGCTCTGCTCCGGATGGCACAGAACTGCTTTCCCGAGAAAAACTAGGCTACAAATGAAAGCGGTCAGTCCCTGAGCAGGTCGAGATGTGGATATGAGTTTGTTGGTAGCGGGCTGACAGATTCCTTGTGGAGGCAGACAGCTCTCCCAATTCATTGAGCAACATAAGAGAGAATGATTTGCGTTAGAGTAGAGCACCAAGCCATGCACAAGTGTTTAAGAGAACGATTCTTCCTAAGGCTAACCTCCATCAGCTGCTTCACTGAGTAGCTTTGACCTCGCAATCAGCACATCACAGGCTCAATTCCCACACTTGCACCCAAAGGTCTGAATTAGAAGCTGAAACAGGTACTTTTCCACCCATAATTGTCTTACTAGTGTGTAAAGTCAAGATACAACAGAGCTTCTAAAAGACACCCTAATAAAACTCATCAACAAATGGTACTTTTCATTGATACCGTGACAGTGCAGCGTGTGCTTTAACAATTAGACATGAGTTTCTTCACCAAAGTTTGCAGATATTCCTGGGTATTTTTCCAACTAAGAAAAATCACCAGGAGCTCCCACAAAGGACTTCTCGAGGGCAGGAGATGGCAAAGCTGAACATTCATCACCAACAGATCAGGGAGCAGATGGGAAAACCACAGTAAGAGGTTGCAGTGAGTTTGCTGTTTCTTTAAGTCGCTGATGGATTCACACATGATGCAACTAGACACAACACAGCACTTGCATCTTCCTGCATCAGTGATTCTGCAGACATAGATCTTCCCACCCTCCTCTTCCCCCTTTCCAAGGCCCAGACATATTTTTTGTCTGCAACTGGATACAATCACTTTCTGCATACAAGCCCAGCAAAACAAAACAGCCCATTTGCAGTTCACAGAGCTGCCATGGCAGAAATAAATATTATCTTGTTTGTTGGGGGTTTCTTTCTGGTTGCTGCTGTTTTGTTTTCCAAAACCATTGTTCCGCAGAACAATTTAGCAAAACATATTCTTCCTGATTCAAGACTTTGCAGCTTTGCTGCAGAGTAGCTGGGTTCCCATGGAAAAAGCCAACCCTTCCAAGCCAAACCTCAAACTTGTCTGAAATCTCAGCCTCTAGAGATCTTCCTAATTCAGTAAATTTAAGACAAGCACCGAGCCTCCTTCCAGTTGCAGCAGGAAACCACCAAACACAAGAGGCACAGTAGCAACTGCCCATCCAGATGATGCCCCCAAGGACTTTAGGGTAAAACATTCAGCAGTGCAGCTGCCTTTCACCAACCACCATGGCCATGTTGTGTTTGCAGAAGCACATCTGCTTGCTGCTGCTGAACCAAGTCAGGGGATGAGCCCTCCTTGGTAAAGAAACCTGCTCAAGTTTGGGCTTTATCCTGGCACAGACTCACCAAGCTCAAGCACCTGTAAATAAGCCTGAGCTTTGTTTGCAGTGGGCAGCTTCAGGAATTAGCAAGTCTTCTCCTTTTCCCTCCTCACTTCAGTTGCCTGATCTGGTGGTAATTTTCCTCTCCCTGGTGCCTCCCTCCCCATCTTTTCCTTCTCTTTTCCCACCCTCTCAGCCAATGACAAAAATAGAGATGGGAAAAGACACAATTGCATAAAAGAAGGGATTTTTCCATCTTTAGTCGCAGAGGGAAAGTGGTTTGCATGCCGCCTCGCTGCAAAAGCATCGCAGGTTGGGCAGGTAAGATTTGAAGGGAAGCTGTGTGATGCATCCAGCCGAGCCTGCTCCTTGACCTCCCACTCCTGCCTGCTCTGCCTTCAGCTTTATTGGAGGCACTGGGCGTGAAATGGTACCAGCAGTGATGCCTCGTGCTTTTCTAAGTAGCCTTTGTGCAGCAGGAGCAGTCGTATCGTATCTGTACCCTACTTGGTGAGCTTACCTGTAACGGGTGTACCTGGGGAGGAACATTTCCCTGGTTTACATCACTAAGTTCGTTTCTGTGCAGACACTGGCTCTGTGGCTCAGCAGATACAACACTGTCATATTCCAAGGTTAGAACCCATTTAAAGAAACCTGAGTTACTGACAACTTAAGAAAGGAGGAAAAAATAATCAATGCTTACCTTGGAGTTTGGCTGCTTGGGTTTAGGATTTCTTTTGTCCCAACAGGGACTGCTTCACTGGGCTTTGTGCAGCTAGAGGAACAAAAGGAAAAAAACTTGTAAGAACAAATCAAAAGAAGAAATTGTACCAGCACAGCATTTTTAAAGAGCTTTGTATGTCTTATGGTTTATTTTGATTTTTGCGTAGTATTTCAGCTGATTAAACTTGTATCATAGGTATATCCTTATTGTTGTTGGACAACATTAAAGCTCTGATCTTGATTCACTTGTAGTGGTGTTCCTCTCCTTCCAGCCCCTTCCTTCCTCACCGTTTGCCACATTGGAACCTGAAGCTTGTCCTAGAGCATCTCCATTTCCATCAATACTCTGGCAAACTACTCAACCATTTCTGAGTGCAGAGCAAAGGAGTTGAGGTGGGTCCTCTGAGCAACACGTGCTGCTTTCCCTTGTGAGCTTTTCATTGCCTTTTATTTCCAAGCTGAATGGTCCTGTCCTTCACCTCCACCCTTCCTATACTTTGTGCTAGTACAACTGACTATGTTGAAACCAAAGGAAAGCACCCAGAGGAGGCACCAAGCCCATGGCACTACTAGCCTAAGGGACAGTGTCACAACACTGTGATTGCTTGTATGTTCCCCACCTAAAATTAATTGATCATGTCTTTTCAATGGACCACCTACAGCTCTCAAAGTATAAGCAGATGGAAGCAGAGAGACTCCATTCAGAGATCTGAATCAACAAAATATGATCACAAAAATAAAATCATTCCCCTTATGATTTTTTTTTTCAATGAATACTACCCAGGAGGGCTACGTAAATTATTTTCTCTGGAGTATTATGGGCTGGATTTCTTAAATACATTTGAGAGGTTTCCCAAAACACCCTTTTTAGAAAGATGGATTTATCAAGATTAAAAACTTCCCCTGGAAATTCACTGTAAATATTTTTGTAACCTACTTTTCTCCCTCATTCCCTCCCTGGGAGCTCTTTGTCTCACATCAGTGCTCTGCCACTCTCACATCCCGAGTCCTTCTGCCTCGATGCTTCTTGGGATAAGATGATCTTTACCATCAGTGACTCTGAAAAGCCACTTTAAATCATCTCTTTCTCGATTCATGCATTTCACATTCCTTTCCTCTCTTGCAGCTAGAATTACTGCTGGATTTCATTCTATTAAGAAAAACCCCAATAACCTAAAATACATCCTAAACCCCTCTCCCTCCGCAACCTCCACCTCCTCCTGCCAAATGACCCCCGGTGATCAGTGCTCAGGATGGCAGCAGGGCTGCCCGAGCCAGATGGGAGCTGCTGAAGACCTCAGAGATCAAGCCACCAGCCTTCAATTTTGACATTTGGTCGTGGGTGGCAGATTTCTTCCTTTCACACTTAAAAATGTTCAAAACCACAGTAGTTCTGTTTGAGGGGGGAATCGGAGGCTGATTAACCTTATCCTCTTATGTGCAGATGCAGATGTTGAGAAGCAATTTCCCACCCACATTGGCCACAACTGGTCTTTGGACCACTAGCCAACGCATAACAAGCCATTCTGAGCCCTAAGCCCTCCACATGCTGCACAGACCTCTAATGGGGTTTTGGTGCTATTTAGTACATGGGAATTGGGGGGAGATAAAATTTGCTTCTTCCTATAGCGCCCTACAACCACTCTGGAAACCAGCCCTGAATATCCCTAGATTTTGAGCATCATTGCAAAACATATTCCTCATGGGCCAATACAACCAGCCCCCTCCCCTATGTTGGGCTCCCCCAGGGCACCATGCAGAGCCATCAGGACCTTTCCCATTACAGACAGTAGGAGTGAGGACACTGCTCCCCTTCTTTGAAATAAGGAGGATCCTTCTTCAAGTGCTTTTATTGAACCATATGCCTGCACCATGAGCTCAAAATGACACTTTTGAATAATTTAAGATAATGATAATAGAAACATTAAAAAAAAACTCTCAGAGAGACCAAACCCGATTCCTCTCACAGCTTCTGAATTAGTTTTTCACTTGTAGCCACTTCTGCTCTATCTTAAGAGCTATTAAAAAAAAAAGGCATGATAGAAAGGAATATTAGGAAATTACTAGTGCTTTCGTGAAAGCACCTATTGCTTCATCTTCTGCAGCACTATTTCTGGATTCCTATGCAGCTTTCATCTTTACACCGAGCGTTTCACAGGGCACCTCACTCCCAGCCTGAAGAGGATGGGTTGGTTTTGCACATTTTCCCCTGCCGCTGTTTTGTTCCATTGGAGATGATGCCTCAACCGGGGCAGGACTTTCTGATTTTGGTTTGACGGATGAGCTTTATTTACAAGCCAACATTAGCCATTTGGATTTCCCAGCTCCAAAACTCCTTGCAGGCGTTCTGAATATATCAGTGGGGTGGGTTTTCTTGCCTTTTAAATTCTATTTCTAAAGCTGGGTCTGACCCAGCTGGAGACTTTGCTGCTTTTTCATGTTTTGCTTTCAGGAAGGCAGAAACACGAGCTACTCCCTAAACCACCGGGATCAGGACATCATCTTTTCCCCAGCAACATCTGGAATATTAACAGACTGGAGCAGGATTGGAGTTGCATTGGCTGAACCAATCTCCTGCAGGAGCCTCCCCCCGCTTGGAAGAAGGGAAAAGCAGCCGCAAACGTGAGGAGCAGCAGCCGCACTCACCGCTGCGTGACTCCAGTTTCATGCCTGCACTTCTCCATTGATTTATGGGGCAGCTCGTTTCCAGACCCACCTCCTTCAGGAGGAGGAACTTCAACTGGATGTGAATAATAGGGTCTTATATCTCTTAAAGCAGTCGCTACTGCTTTCGGGGATGAGGGGAGGGCGGGGGGGAAATATGGTAAAGAGAAATATTTCTCCTCCCTTTGGATGGGTCTGGAAACCATGGAACGGTTTGGGTCGGAAGGGACCTTAAAGAAAGGAGCTGCACAGACAGCTGGTGCATTTTGCATTAAAAAATAAAGTGAAATAAATGATGTAAAGCCCCTAACCCAAAACACAGCTCAAGATGACGAGGAGGAGATCCTCCAACCCATTCCCGTCGTTAAAGCCGCACAATAGAAGGCACGCACGCTTTCCGCCCATTCAATCTCTGCCTTACATCTATATATCTATATCCACATGCCCCACAAAGGCATATTTTCCACGTTAAGCCTATGGATTACTGGCTCAGGCCCTTACAGGAAAAAAAACCCCTGTTGCCAAGGCAACGAGCCAGGGGTTGCTATGGCATCCGAGCGGAGCAGCTGGGCCAATCCCTGCTCCCTGCGAGCGGGAAGGCGCAAAGCCTCTAAATTTAATGTCAGTGCGGAGAGGAAGGGAAGCTGTTGAGGCATGCATGATGCTGAGCGTGCGCTTGCTAAATGCGGACAACATGGCCCCCATGATTAGGACCAGCACACTAATGAATATTCATTGGGCTGATTAAAGCAAAGTCAATTAACTACTTGACTGCTTGATTTTTTGCTGGATTTTAGTCGTCTCTTTTTAACCATTTTGCCACTGGGGATGCTCTTGTTCTCCCCTTCATCTCCCTCTTCCCTCCTCTCTATTTCCTTACACTGGTGATTAGGGTTTAAATATATTTTTTCCTTGCTTTTATGCTTTTTTCTGACTATAACCCACCCCACTCAGATTTTACAGCTCGCTTTATTCCGCCAGTGAATCATGTTCTTGTAGGGTCACTGTCTTCCACTACAGTTGTAGGTGAGCCAGAAGGTCGCAGATTCCCATCAAGTTTTTAAATCTCACATGCGATTTAATTCCAAAATCCAGAGCTAAGCAATAATACTGATTTTCTACCTCACAGTGGGATTCTCCCCCATCACCGCAGCCCTTTGTTTTATAACACAGGGAGTTGCTGTGCGCAGGGTCAAGGGCTGCTGAATATTTTGATTGGGATTTGTTAGATCAGGATTCCTTCAGACAGACAACTCGGAACGAATGTTCCAGGAGAAACTGGAGGGATTCTAAAATAAAACAACAATTCATTACAAACGGGTTTCAATTTAAAGAGATGTCTTTCTCCCAGCGCTGTAGTGATGCAATAGGGCTGGGAAGAGGACTGCATGTTTCATAAAGATCATTTGTCAGGATGTGCCTGCAAACTAAAACATGGGATTCAATTCAAAATAAATGAAAAATTGCTGGTCAAAAAAATATTTCCATGTTTGTGAATTCAGCCTTTACCCCCCAAACCTGGGAATATACATTCATTTTCATTGTGTTCTTTGGCTTGTTTCAAAAACTCTCTCAGGTTCCTGTATTATGTATATAGAAGTGTATCAAAGAAAGATGCATTTACATGACAGTTACGACTCTCCTGGAGGGCAGATATTAATAGTTCTAAGTTATATATCTGATGAGTAGAGTGGGAAACCTGAACACAATCACCCAGCATTTGGGCTTGTCGCTTTGTGAGCAACTGAAGTAAAAAGGAGCAGAAAAAGGCAGAGTCTACAGTGGGGTAGGGACAACACTGACTCCCAATATTGTATGTGCAATTCAGCTACTGGCATGAAAAAAAAGGGGGAAAGTAGTGGAAGAGGAATGAAGTGAGATGAAGCATAACTGAGTTTAACTGCAAACTAAAAAATAATCAATTTCCATTATATAAACTCCGTGGACCTAGAGGGTTCTCTATTATTTCGCTGGATGATGCACATATTTATGTATTTCTATACATCCACAATTATAAAAAACTCATAGTTGCTTTTCCAGCATGCCCCTAAATTGTGGGAAAAGGGAATTACGATGCTTTCCTATGCCAGTTGTATTCTGGGAGCACTACAAGTAATTTCTCTGCACACTTGCTGTGTGCACATCATACCTCTATTAACACCATTATCCCAACTTTTAATCTTCTCATTCGCATCCCAACATCCAGCACCCGTCTGGACTGTGGCAGACATTGAGGTTTCACCCCGTGGTGGCTAATGCTGTGGGAAGGATGGAATTCCAGGCAGGATTTGGCGTTCACCTTCCTGGATTGCCGAGATGCCGCCCTTCTTCACAGAGCTTTAGGTTTCTGCCATCAAAATCAGAACTCTGCATAGCAACACTGAGCACTGCGGGTAACGCGTTTCATTTACCCAAATCTGAAGAACCCCAACAAATAATCGCTTATTTATGAATTAAAAGAGCAGCAGAAGGAAGGGGAACGTGTTAAACTGCCACATTCAATCAAAAGAAATATATATTGGGGGCTCTCTTTCAAAATAATCCATTTTCATCTACGTGCAGTGGAAATCTCTTCACAGGGGGCAATGTGCAAACACCGATTCACATGCACACACAAAGAGAAGGAGAATAATTCCGGTTTTACAAAAAATGTAGGGAAGTGGATTCAAATTCTAACTGGGTCACAAATGAAATGGAGTCAGCAACCTACGGAACAGGGGAAAAAGGGACAAAAAAAGGCAGAAACCCACCCCAGTGCCATGCAACTCAGCAGTCTGCAAGTCCTGGTCATGAGAGGCCACAGCATTAGCCAGGCAGGGTGTTGCAGGTCAGGATTAAGACGCATCAACAAATTCGGATGGAGGAAGCTTGCCCAGAACCTGCCCACAATTTGCCAGTTCTCTTCATCTCCTTTCCATGTGAATCAAATTCTCTTTTTCTATTTGGAGGAGGATTTTTTTTTTTTTTTTGAGTTTTTGACTAATGTTATTTTGGGTAAAATTTGCATCCTTGAGCTGTGAAAAGCGTTTTAGCTCCAAACCTACACAAAAGTAAGAACTACATGATTATTGTGCTTATATCGTGAATGATACGGAGATTAAAAATGCTCAAAGGCATCTGCGCTCATGTATACACACACACACAGATAAATGACAGGAAACAGCATCCATCCTGGCTCTAAGATACTCAGTAAATTCTATAAACTGTTTAAAAGAAATCATGGAAATACAACCCGGGAATCTACATCTGCACAATGGAAAAGATTCTGAGCGCAAACCCATCACAGGAGCAGTAAATTCAGGGTTAAGTCTCTGGATTCCTGTCTGATACTCTCAGCCTTTCATCATGTCTCTATGAATTTTTATTCCTACACTCTGGGGTAAATTAAGGCTGATGGTGTCAATACTGAGTTTTTGAGCCCTATTTCGACATTTCTTCTGTTTCGCCTGTTTAATTCAGACCCTTTAAGTTTGATTTTTCCAACAATTTAGGAGGAGGGCTTGGGGCTTTCTAATCCGCTTCTTGAAATGCCATATTTTCCAGGAGGTTATTTCCCACTGAATCCCCCCCTCTCCAAATCATCCCATGCACGTTGTGTCACAGCAGTAGCCATTTTCCCAGGCAGAATAAATCCCTCCTCATTCAGTTCCAGCAACCTGATGGCTAATCAACCCCCTCCAAACCATCAGGAGCACCCCAAAGCTGCAGAGATCCTCAACTTTTGCATCTATCTGCTCTTGAAAAACACCCTCCCCCCCTCCCCAAACCCTTCAGGAAAAGCCTGATGTGTTTGAGATTAAAACCATGATGTGTCTGGGATTAAAGCAGAACACGTTTACAATGCTAACCAACCAGAGCAGTTATCTAACACACGATACATGTGATTGCTTGAATAATATTACAGTAGACGCCACGGCCCTTCCTCCCTGTGTGCAGACCCCTCTATGATGCACACACATGGTATTCCTAATAGGATCTCTTCTCCCCTCTCTCTCTCCCCCGCTTTCACAATCTGTCGCTCTCCAATCTGCCCACTCTGCTCTATTTTCCCATCCAATATTCCCCCTCTAACACCTTCCCCTCCTCGTCAGCCCCAATCCTTGCTCCCTCCATCTTCCCCTTCCTCCATGCTCTATTGGACACGTTAATCCTGGCACCAAGTTTTGGGTCCACAGACATTCAAAGCAGACGGGTTTGAAAAAGAGGATAGGAAAAAGCAATTTCTCCCCCTGCTACTAACGATTAAATAATGTGGTAACTAACTAATAATTTGGTGTCTAAAATCAATTTTTCACAGCAATGAGCTACATTATTTATACTCAATCTTACTATTTTATGAGAAACTTTACAAACAAGTTCACTATCGCTATCTTTGCTTTACGGAGGGGTAGAGACAGCAAAGGGAAGGAAAAGGCTCAGCCAGGGCTCCCCAGCAGGCTGGTAGCATAGCCTGAAATAAATGAGGTCTCCTGGGTTCCAGTCCAGTGCTTTACCCATTAGTCTCTGACTAAGAAACAAATGCAGAGAGGCCAGAAAATGCGTAAATTAAAGCAACACTTCACTGTTCCTTATAGTCTATAGAATAATTACTAGATGCAGATGTAGCTAGAGATGCCTGAGGCTTTGGTGATCCCAGGGATATATTTATAAGATCTGGCTTTTCCTCCAGCTTTTTCTTCCATCCCACTGCTCTTCTGTGTTGTAGGAACTATTCGTTCTGGCTGAAGTGTAGCCTTAACTTGGGAAGTGCAAGACATAAACACATCTAAGCAGAGCAACTGGTTTAAGGAGTTCAGGGGAAACATCAGGCTTTATCTAGGCCTGGCAGGATTATGGAAATAAGTATTTAATTTCCCAGAAGAGGACAAGCTTGAGGCCAGCTTATGTGTGCCTATACATGGACACATACGTGCACACATGGGAACACACTGAAAGCTCCACCATGGCACTCAAGGAGGGGGAGAAACGGGGTTTACACAGTAAGATAACAACAGCTCTAACAAAGAGGGCAGAAAGAAACATAAATTCACACTCTTAACCTATAGGTCTACTTTGTAGGTGCCCCTTGTTCTGTGCCATGTTGCACAGCTCACGGGGACGAGGACAGCACCGACCCTGTGCAGCAGTGAGCATAGCAGCAGCATCAAGTTCCAGCACGGGACGGGGAGATGCAGACCAAGGACCGATGTAGGATCTAGTGGCATAAGGATCCTAGAAGATTAGGACATTCTGCTTCCTTTTCCAAAACATAAAAGCACCTACCACTAATTAAATGAACACTGCCACTCACAGAAAGCCTTAAAAGCCATTAAGAAACTGTTGCCATTCCTGCAGACCAAGCAAACACTGCATTTAAGAATAGTTTCAAATACAGAGAAAATCCCAAAGCCCTTAAAAAGTCCAGAAAGTCAAGTTAAGTTCTCATCCTTAGTCCAAATTAACATCTGCTACACATTATAGTTAGGCAGAGTAAAACACGGGGTAGCTGATATCATCAACTGTTACAATGCAATGCCTGCAATACACAGCAAGAGTCAGGGAGGGACTCACAGCTCCCAGTCAGACAGACCTGCACGCCACAGAACAGGGAGCTGCTCTGAAAGAGATGTTATCCTGAGATCTCCTGGTGTGGACCATGGTTGTGACAATGATTATTGAAGGAACCTCAGCTATTTCAAGCTATTCCCCTGCTTGGAACATCATTTCAGCGCCTGCAGAGCCAGGTCCCTGGTAAAGAGACATGAACATAGAGAAGAGTTCAATAAAGGGCCACACAGATGATGAAGACACTGGAGCATCTCTCACATAAGGAAAGACTGAGTGAGCTGGGATTGTTCAGCCTGGAGGTACCTTGTTGATAGATGTAAATACCTGGAAGGAGGGTGCAAAGAGGATGGAGCCAGTGGTGCCCAGCACCAGTACGAGAGGCAGGAGGCATGATGAAACACAGGAAGGTCTGTCTGAACATCATTTTTACAGGGAGGGTGACAGTCCTGTCGCAGGTTGCCCAGGGAGTTTTGGAGTCTCTATCCTCAGAGATACCAAAAGAAACCCATCTGGACATGAGTGCTGGTAACTGGCTCTAAGTGGGCCTCCTTGAGCAGGGAGGTTGGACCAGATGATCTTCAGAGGTCACTTCCAACATCAACCACCCTGTGATTCTGTGAAATCTGCTTTTAAAATGAAAACAATCTTCATTACGAAATTTCACTTTTCAAATATGGCTTTATAAACCATTTCTTTACCACAAAGACAAAAACAGCTTTCCCAATCTGCAACATGTCTTGTAAAATGGCTATTCAGGTTTCCTTGCAATAGAGGCACTGCTGCCTGCAAGAAGCCAGAACAACCAGATCACCCGGGGACATCTCCTGCTCAAAACTTGGAGGATCAAGCCCACAGCAAAGATTTCTGTGCACATCCAGGCTTCTTTACCAACAGCATGGCCTCCTTCCCTTGGGCAAGTACATCTTCACAAGAGGAATCCAAGAAGAAACCAGCCCTGGTAAAGGTTGGGAATGTTACAGCAGTTTTTAAAAGGGCTCTAAAGCTGAATCCAAGGACCACAGACTTGTAAATATGACTTCTGCAGCTAGCAAAATATATTTGCCATTATGTATACATACACAAACCCCCAAGATCTGTGGTAGACTTGGGAAGTGTGACTAATTTACCCAACACAAAGGTAATACTGTTACGACACAGCTCTGAGGATATTCTGGCCACTTTCATCTCCAAAAGCTCTTAAAGAAACTGAACTATTGCAGCATAAGAGGAAACATCCTTTTCTAGATCCTGTGATAGTGTGGAGGATGACATTGCTCCAATACAGTGAATGGAAACTTCATACAAGAGCACACCTGAGGTCAGCTTTGACCTAGGGGGCTGCTGGAGAGCCATCAAACATGATGCTTCAAGTTGGAGACTAGTGAAAACGTAGGTACGGAAAGATTTTCTTGGTTGTCCTGCACATCATGCCTTTGCACATCTCTGTTCTTGTGATTGGTGACCATGCTCCAAAATGATGATATGCTGTATGAATTATGGCTGAGCCAGTTTTATCTTACAAATCTGTACGACTTCTGCACGCACACGCTCAGGTATTAAGAGCAGTCCACCCTGAGACAGTGACCAGAGAGTGCTTTCCTCAGACCTGACTGGAAAATTCCCACTCAAGGAGTCTCTGTGTAAAGGTTTCCAAATCCCTTAAAGTGGGCAAATCCAAAAGCTTTTCCTGCATGATAGAAGTGACACTGGGAAAACATATACTGGGAAAGGACAAAGAGGAACACTCTGAAGTCAACTTGAAACCAGTTTCTGCTCTCTTGGGTTCGGTTCTGAGTGACATAATACAAACACGCTTGAAAACCAGGCTAGGGAGAGTCAAAAGCAGCACCTCTGGCTTTAAGTAAGGACACAACAATCTTGGTTCCTGGTGTGCCTGTGGGCACCCATAAAACAGAATACTTTGAATGCCGCTATCTGGTCCTGACAGTGGGTACAAGAGATTGTGCTTTGTCTCAGTTGATATTGCAGCCTACAAGACACCAAGACATATCTAAAACTGCCACACCTCAGTGCATAGGCTGCCCAAGTGGAGACCCCAGCTCCAAGGAAGCCCTGAGATGCACCCGAAGTCGAACATGCTCAACTTACATTGACTTTTCAGAGTCAGAGCAGCCCTTTCTCTGCCATCCACCCATGCAAGTATCTGCCCTCTCACTTCACCCACTCACCCAACACATCCTCAGCTCTTTGAGAACACAAAGCCACCCTTTTGCTGAGCCAACCCTGTCCAAGAAGCGCAACTGGGAGGCAGGAGCAGCAGACGAGTGCAGTGGTGCAAGCTCTCAGAGCTGCGAGCACGCACGTCACCTCTCCTGGAACTTGTTTGTATTCTTGGGAGAATGTTGAAAAATATCTCTGACCCCCAAACATTTACCTTTTGATCGGAGGTTTCCAATGTTGCTGTAGTGTATTAAAGCTGAGATGCTCATAAAAAACCCCTTTGTGTCAACATAGTAAATGACTCTAATTAGGCTGGTGGTGCAATGAAAATGCTTAATTCATTCTGATGAGGCAGAAGGAAGAGCTAAAATGTTTATAGACAATGGGTGAACAGGGAGATATAATGCTGAGTGCCAGCTTTAAATGCAAATTACCACAGAAATCTTTCCCTCTCCACCATCCCATTCCTCCCCCTTCCTCCCTCTCTCTGTCGCCAGCACCACACTGTAATCTCCTAGTGCAGTAATTAGAAGTGAAAGGAGCCACATAGAGGGGCCTCCAAAGGCAACACTGGAGAGAATTAGAGACAAAAATACCTGTCTTTAATAGAAGAGAGCACCGTTTTCCATAGCACACCACAACCACAGGTCTTCGTGGTGGAAGGTTCAGAAGGGTGATAATCTGGAGGGACATTACTGAAATGGTAGGGAAATCTGTTGCATTCCCCCCCTCCATCTGAACTGGCTTCATCTCAGTGTCTGTTCACAGGACTGGGCCATTTTGCCTTTTGGGAGAAGATCAGGCCAGCACCAACAAGCAAGTATTTTGGGGAAGGAAGCCCTCGTGGTGTTTATTCCCCTCTCCAGAAGTATGGAGCTGCAAGAGGGCAAGGACTGTAAACCTGGAAAAACTCAGCCTGGAAGTTGCCAAGACAGGGTAAACATGGAAACCTTACAAGCTCATCCTCAGAGGTGTTTCTTATCATACCTGCAGTATCTCAGCTTCTTTTACAAGAAGAGAAATTATACATTAGGTGAGAAAGAAGACATGGGAGAAAGGAAGAGGACAAAGGAGGATGGCGAGAAGGCCACCAGTGTTTGATTTGCACGTAGGGTATGATACCTTTTCCTTCAAAAGCCCTAATTTGAAATCTCCAGAATAGCTTTCCTTTGGGAGTTTAAGTGAAGAAACGCTCCCACACTGCCACCTTGACAATGTCTCTTGTTTTAGGACCTCCACTATCAGCATGGACGCATCAATGCACAGCAGCATGCAGACGTGTAAGAGCTTCACATCTGGACTCTGAGCTAAAACTGGGTTTTGTTTAAGCTTCTATGAATTAAACACTCTCAGTTCTGCTCCAGCTTTGAACAAATCCCCTTTTCCTTCTCACACACGGGCACACAAATCACTCCAGTACTGCAGAAGGTCGGAACAGGAGACCAGAAAATGTCACAGCCCTGGACTACAAACCAAATGAACTCCTCGTAAAGAGCTGCTGAAATTACCTTGTAAATTGGAATCCCTTAAAAAACAATTTCTTTCCTCTTTGCAGCAGTCGCTGAGTCTCAGACTTGGGGAGAACAGGCAGGAGAACGTGCTGCAATGCACACAAGTGGGATAAGGCAGCCCTGGACTTTCGCAGGGCGGAGGAAAGGGGGAGGTGCCAGGTAGTGTTTTTGTGGTCACCAGCAATTTTTGTCATCTTCCCACTCTAACACACTTGTGCTGTCAATGGCCAAGATCTGGGCACATCGTTTAACACTGTGCTCATCATTCCAGGCAAGCCTGGTGATGTGCCCTGCCCTTTTCTGCAGGCGGCCTGACCGCAGCAGCCAACCTGGGCTTGCTTTGACTTGAGGGGCCTAATACCCTCTAGGAAAGCCGCAGGAGGCTGAGGTGTGCTGCTGGAGGTCAGTGGTCAGACCCTGCTGCCAGATCACATCACGTTACCAACTCCCAACCAAGCTGGATTTCCTGACTTAAAATACTTGTATTCGCTAAAAATATTGAGATGATGTTTTTCCACTCCCTCAAGGCTGCTGTGCAGGAGGTTCAGCTACATCCCAGAGCCTGGCCTGGGCAGAGTCACATTCCTGCAGGACACTTATCCCAGAGGTGACGCCACATTTGTGCGTTGCATAAGTACAACAGAGCATCCTCCTCTGCACATCCTCATCTGCGCAAAGAGGACCACAGAATCCCCAGACAAAGCTGGACCTGGAAAAAGGCACAGCTTGCTTGTGCCTGTGATTCATTCCCAAGGCTCAGCTCATTCATAAAAGATCTCCATCTGACCCACAGAACCACCTCAAACCCCCAGTGTGTAGGTGACGCTGTGCTCTCCTCGAGGATGCCCCTGGGCACAGCGCGTGTGCCAGCAGCTCCCTCTTCCCAGCCGCAAGCCGGAGCATCCCACCACCTCTTTCTCTCTCTCCCTCTCTGTGTTTGCTCACTGAGACAGAAGCAATACCAGTTTGCAGCACAATAAACCATGTAAAGGAAGCATCAATTAACTAGAATACATGGATATAGTATTTAATTAACTGATAGGCTCACAGTTACCGTATGATGTCATGGAAACCTCGAATCTCCTGGGTGCTGCCTCAACACATGCCAACTGGGAATTGGCGCCATCACAAATCCCATGTAAAGTTTGAATCCTGATAATTTTAATTAAAAAAGAAAAAAAAAAAAGAAAGAAAGATTCTGGTTCTCTTAAGTACCTTTTAATTGACATAAAAGTGTGCACATCTTTGGTGCTGCAGGAGCCCCGGCTGTGAGGGCTCTTCCAGAATGGAGGCCAGAGCATTACTCAACCATTCAAGGCCACTGTCATTAGCTATGGCTTTGTGTTAAGGAAGTAGAAGAATGAGCCCACAAGGGTCTAAGGAAATAAAAAGTGGACAGAATCGTACTGGATGGGTTTTCAAGGATGTACCAAGATAATAAACTGCCCTTCACAGGAGGATCTCAAAGCACTTTGCAAAACAAAAATGCAAATATAAGGCCAATTTCCTGACTCTTAATTCAATATGAAAGCATCATTTAAGTGTATAACTGCTTGTTCAGAACCTTCTAGAGAGACAACTGTCTTAGTTTGAATAGTGAATGATGTAGCCTCATCCATTTAAAAAGTATTATTTCACAGGATTTACAGCTGAGGAAACTGAGGCAATGGGAGGTTGGGACCACTGGTCCAAAAGTCAGTGGCTGTGGAGTGCCCGAGCAAGGAATGGAGCTGAGACACTCTGGCAGAGCCAGGAGTGGTGGAAGACAGACCAGTACCCTCACGGTACTGCTGGCAATGCCCAGCACTGCTAATCCCACCCAGGGTACATCCTGAGCCACCCAGCACCCTGCTCACACCAGCTTTGTCAGGTCCTCTCACACTCCAGCAGCACTAATTCTGGATTATTTAATAACTTGAACAATGCAAAGGTCTGATTTCCTAAGTACCATGCATTGAAATTGAACCTTTACAGCCCATAAACTAATACTGACAGCCTCAAACAGCACTCCGATAGAAGTCGCTTTCTCCAGCTGAAAACATTAATACTTTCATTCTATTTACTGTGAGATGGTTGTTGCCTGATACTAATTTTGTCCCAACAGCTTAAATTACAAGTCCTCTATTAAAAACCATTAGGCTGAGATGTATTGTAAACCCTCTTTTAGTGCTTTGACAGTAGAAGATTAGACTTAAATACACTGAGACAGGTAAGTACAGTATTATTTTCTGTGAATGAAGGTGTGCTTTCATTCTCAGTATCCATTGTCTCTGTTTATGTGTGAATTAGTTTATGGATGGTTCCTGACAGAGCTACAGCGCCCTCCCTTAAGGGCATTGCTGATATATTACCTTTGAAAGAGAATCACAATTTATTCATTCAAACACAGAGCTAAAGATAGATGTGCAATGGAATATTTTGAAATATTGCATTATATATAAAATGAAATAGGGGGAAGCTAAATTACACAGCTATAATTACTGAGAGTTCAGGTGGCATCGTAAATAATCTATTCACAACTCGGTGTTTATTATGTCACCAGAGCAATATAATTAACATGGTATAGATGGGAACCACACAAGGCAGATGCCTGATGTACCCAGATCAAACACACTATGACATAAGTATAAAAACACACAAGTACATACTATGTCATTCATGGGAATTCACATGAAAGTGAGGGGAAAAAGGAGGAAAAAGCTGCAGTTTGACAGTTTTGAGGCTGTAATGCTGCTAACACCTCTTTGGAATATTCATAGTTAAATCTATGGGCTTGCTTCTGCATTTACATTATAGGGGCAAAGATGGTTTTCCGTTGACTGAGTTCATGCCACCTACGAAACTCTTTCTGTGCTGCTCTAAAATTGGCTTCTTGGCTCTTTGAAGTTAAATTGTTACAAGGAATAAGCAAGTTGCCAAACAAAACCTGGAATCTGCAAGTCATCATCCAGTCCTGAGCCATCAGAACACAAGTTCCGAAACCCACATCAAATTACTTGGAAATTAGAAAGAAGACATTAGGCAAAACCAACCAAAAGATTAAGAAAACCAAAAAGCAAAGGGGAAAAAAAACCCCTTACATTAAAAGTCTCAATAGAGTTGGTAAATTTGTAAGAAAATACTTCCCATTTCACCTGGAAATCACAAGATTTGTCAAGTCTTGTTTCCAAAATTCTCTGCTCACATGGTAAAATCTATATATACACCTTCACACCGGAGGGAAGTCTTAGGAACAAGTGAAGGTGCCTTTCACAGGCTCAAAGAAGGAATGAGATAAGCAGGTGGCAAACTCAAAGTAGCCCATTAAAGAAACAAAGGTTGGAGAAATAGGTTTTCAAGAGGGTTTGTTTGGGGTATAACTCTGTGGAGGACTAGAAAATAACCTGTTTTCTCCAAGTTCAAGGTGTCCTTAGGTTTCAGTTGCTTGAATCATAACAATATTTTTAGGATCTTTGAAAAGCAATTGGATTGGTGTCACTCCATTTCTGACTCACTCTTTTCCATAATGTTTTTCTGGTTGTCATTTCCCTATATATTACTTTTCCCAACTCAGTTTCTGTGGCAGGAAAAATAAAGAGAAGAAACAGAGCGTGGGGAAAAAAACCCTGTCGTTTCCTCCAAACCAGAGGTGAGAAAGTGAGTAAAAAAGTGAGGCTTTTTTTCCTTTATACCTTCTCTGCTTTTCACGGCTGTATTCACTATTTGTGGACAGTTTATTACATGCTTCTCTATTGAAAAGACCAAATAAATATAAGGGGCTTTGAGCAACCTGGGCTAGTGGAAGATGTGCCTGCCTGTGGCAGGGGGTTGTAAATAGATGAGCTTTAAGGTCCCTTCCAACCCGAACCAGTCTGTGATTCTATGAATATATCAGCAGACGAGCTCTATGTGTTTGCTCTTTTACTGCTTTCTCAGTCACATCTCTACTTTAAAAGCAACCAGACTTTCCCCCCAGCCACCAGGTCTCTGCTACTATTAAAAACCCCAATCCAAACTTAATTGTACCCTCCAAATAGAAACCAGAACAAGATGCAGGAGACACATCCTTCAAAGGGCTCCAGCCTCCTGCAGCCCCAGCTTCAGCCTGGGATTTAAATACACAATTTAACCAAAGATGGGGAAGATGCCCGAAGATGTTAGACCAAAATCATCATTCCAGCCTGCTTCAATGAAACCACCATTTCCTTTTTCCTCAGTCAAATTGCAGGTACAAATAATGTCCTTAAAGAGTGTTGGCCCAACACTGAGCTTGTTCTTGGCCTGTCTCATCCCCTCGCAGCAGAGGTGTGAGCAGGCTGGCTCTCTGCCGCTGCCAAGGAGAAGATTCAGGAGGTTAGACACAGAGCAGAGGCAAGCGAGGTGTCTTTTATTAAACAGCATCTGCCCTTCTCCTGGATATATTACTTTGTGCCAAGTGGTGTGGATGTGGGGTTTTTTTTCTTCCTTAAGTAAAGAATATTTAACGTCATATCAAAAGAAAAATGGTCCCTTAAATTATTTGTGGCATGTCCTCTGCGCTGTGGAGGAACAAAGCTCACTCTCCCCATGAGCCACATCAGAGTTCAGGAGCAGCAGTGACAGCCAGGCAAGAATTTATGGTCCCTGGGGAGAGATCTGCTGGGGTCCTGCAGAACAAGATAAAATATTTGAGGGTTGGGGGTTTTATTTCCTTCTTTTCCATAGGATTAGCAGAGATGAAGAATGTAAATCTATTTTCTCAGGGACCGAAACCCCACCAAAACACTTTCCCCTCCTGGAAGACACAGACTTGAGTTTGCAGAGGAAAGTTAATAATCTGGTTTTGTTTCCATAATACTCTCTTCTCTATTCCCAACAAATTTTGCAGTGTGAACAGGAATTCTCCATAGGTTAAAAGCAAACTCTGGACAAGGCAGAAGGAAGCAGCAAAGGGTTCCCTTCCCCTGGAGCCCTCGTATTTTGAGTATGAGGTCTTTGTGGCACACACCTCATGACTAATGTGATTCGTGAACACTTGCAGGGGACAATCCATCCAGGTACCACCAGGGAAGCTGATCAGCCTCGTTATTTAAATGCCTTACACTGGTTGCTCCCTTGGGGCCAGGCTGAGCTCAGGACTCAGTTGGTGGTCACAGTTGGACTGCAGTGGAAAGGGTTTGGGTGATTTCTCAAGGACCAAAGCCCTCACAAGCTGTCATTCCCAAGCCCTGCACTGAGAACTGATACAAACCTTTCACTTCTGTACCAAAATGGTAACTGAGGTTGCCAGCACTGGGCAGAACAGCATCACACTTGCTGAACAGTTGCACCATCATTTAAATCTTCTGCCTCCCATGAGACAATCTCTTCCAAACAAAGCAAGTGAGTAACATGGCAACCTGAAGGGAATGGCTGGTGGTCTGAGCTCTGGAGCACAGAACTGGGATTTACTCTCCACATACAGCACAGGATGCCATACCTCGTCACCTTTGAAGTCAGGAGCAGCACATGATTGCAGCCACATTATGTTGGAGACAGGAGTCAGCCTGATGCAAAGTCCCTCCCCAAAGGAACTCTTTTCTGTAGGCTCAGTGGTTCCAAGCTTTGGATCTAGCTTGTAACTCCTGTACCACCACTATCTTTAGTGTTGTCCTTTTGTTTGCAAAGTCTTTTCTCCCTTGTTGGCCAGAGCAACTCAAACAGGTAAATTACTTAAGGTACTGTTCCTGCCTCAAAGTCTGCTATGTCTTATCCACCAACAACCCAACACATGGAACATTGCCTTTAGCAGTCAGCAAGATTCAAGAGGGACAATGCTAAGCACCAAAGGTTCATTTACTCCAATAATGCCATAGTTATTAATACTAGCTAAAAATCATCATCTTTTTAAAGCACATCCTGTGAGCAGGCAGATGCCTTCAGTGTTAGGTTCTTCACCTCGAATCGCGCTTAGCTTTAATTCAGAACAAAGCAATAAACAGAGGGTTGATGGCCAGCATCAGTGCTGCTCACACTCACCAAGGCACCCCACTTCTTGCTGTTGTACTCAGCACCACCCTGGGAGCAGGGGCAAAAACCCCAACCTCAATCCCATGCATAGACTGGAGGAAAAACACTTGTGTCTCCAGGTGAAAAGGTTAAAAGCTAGAGGCAGGTTTGCTGCCAGAGCAAAGCATGAGCAGCTACAGAGCATCTCTGGTCTCAGCCTGCCTCAACTCCAGCAGCACTTTCCTCCCGCTTCCCAAGACCCCAGACCAAATCCTTCAACAAGGGACTGATTTCTCTGAAATGAGCACATCAGCAAACTGCACATCCCACTTTCTGGTGAGAAGATTCCAAAGGTGGCTGCAGCCCCCCCTCTCTGCTGCAGGGAAGTGGAACTAATTACACTGCACTTTTGAAGCACCACTGGGCCAGTTTTGCCCCCCGGGCTCCCACTGAGGCAGTGACAACACATCGGACAGTCTCTTTGCCATGGGAGTAGCAGCGACAATGGCAGGAATAGATTTGATCTTATTATAGTCATTTACAAAGATGTTTATAGCAGGCTGGTGTGAATTTCAACCCAAGCCCCCCTCTCTTCCATAGCATCTGCAGCTCCCAGAACCTGGTAGTGGATGCAAACACAGTAAAAATTGAAGATGTAGGTCAAAATAGAGGATTGTTCTAGAGCCCTGCGTTATCTGAGCTCTTTACAGCTTCATAGAGTTGTTTAGGTGCCTCAGTGCTGTTAAAAATAAGAGCTAACAATAAAGCCAGTTATTTGTGTATGGCTCATGAAGCTTCTTACAATGCTATGGAGATAGAACAATCTCCATTTCACAAAGGACCCAGATCCTCAAATCTGTGGAAGTATTTAGGCATTTACTTCAAGACCAGTGAGCTCTAGCACACAAATAGCTGCAAGGCTATCGAGACTGAACTAGGGAGGAGCTGAACCAGCAATGTTCCCATCACACAGCAAACCACAAACCTGATGCCCAAACACTGCCCAGGGTCTCCTGGCCCCAGTCCTCCCGCACAGCCTTAGGTATAGCCAGTTCCCACTGTGGCAGCAGTTCAGATCAAGGCTAATTGTATTTGAATCTACAGGGTACCAATTTTCCAGCGAAGGGGTTTTAATCTAACATGCAGATCTCTTGTCTACATTCACATCACCCCAGAGACCCATAACATAGGTCATTTGTGCATACACAATCTCAGTAATAGGATGCACAATTTTAAAATGGCTAAATCTGTAGAGAAGGAAAAAATTGTTATTACAGGAGGAAAAAAGAAAAGATTAGCTCACAGGCTGAGATCATGTTTGCCAAGTTTCCACCCAGAGAATTATTCCAGTACCAAATTCTAAGCTACCAAAATAACGGGTTTATACATCGGGCATTGTGCCAGCTTTTTGGCTATAATTATAGTGTTTTCCTCTCTCAAGTTCTTTATTGATATCTGGATAGTTTTTTTCTTTTAAAGGAGGAGGTGGAGAAGGGATTTTATACGTTCAACAAACTACAGCAACACTTGATGCAGTTAAAAACCAGCAAGTTTTCACAACCTGCCAGCCTCCAACTTCACAGGAAATGTCAGTGCCACTATCAGACTTTAGAGGAACCCCAGGGATCCATTACTGTGGTTTGAAGATGTCCCTGCACTTCCCTTTTAAGTAAACGCCGGAGCCACTTGCTTCATTCGGTTGCTGCTGTGCTGCACAATATTCCTTTGAGGAGATGCTTTGCAGTGACAAAATAACTGCTGACAATGTGAATACTGACTTCATTTTAATTTTGTTTTACATTTTCTTTGGTATGTTTTGATCCTAAGAATCTTTAGAGTGCAATTTTTTTTTTATGATAATAAAGCAACTATTTATACAGTACCACAGAGTCATCTTGTTGCTTTCCCCCCCACACCTCTTTCCCCTTTTCCCCCCCATACAATGGATGTGAAGGAATGACATCTTCAGTGTGGTTTCAGTAAAGGAAAGCGGAAAGGAAGGGAAGCACCTTGGAAAGAATGCAAAGATCAGGAGTGACACAAAATAGGGCAACACTTCTTTCTTTCACAAGCTATAAAAACATTGCAGAATGTGACGTCGACATGACTGCTTGGGAATCGAGCCCTTGTGACAGTCACCTCTTGGAGAAGACGCTAGTTTCCCATCCCAAAAGGGGCAGCTGACAGCAGCAAATCCCAGTTCAGGAAGCTCTCTTATTCGACTGAGGTCTTAATAAATTCCCTGAATCCAGGACATTATTACTGCTTCTGAAAACCAGGCCTTTTGCATCATCTTTCAGAATTCTGGGAAACTTCACCACTACTGAAATTAAAATTCCATCAGCTCTGAACCTGGGAACAATTAGCCCAGCTGAGATGACTCCTGATAGTCTTTCACATATAATAACCAATATCCGATATACCTCAACATGGTGAAGATGTCTGCAAATGAAGTGACATCTCTTGCTGGACAAAGCCTGGACATGTTATCCTTCAGCGATAGGAATCCTAAGGGGACAACTATTCTCCCTCATTCGAAAGCTTACTTAATTGTTCCAGTTGCTGGGAATTTCAAACAATTTCCCCAGTCGCTATGCCAAGTTGTGTTAAGCTCTTTGTCTGCCTGATATGCCAACCAGAGGCACAGGGAGATAAGGAGAGCTGTGGGAATTACACAGACCAACTTACATAGCGAGAGTTCCCTCGTCCAAGCTCTTTTCTTCAGCTTTGCCACTGCTCCCACTTATTATTATCGTCACATAACTGGAGCCAGCAGCTCTTTCACCTCCAGTGCCTTGGCTACGCTTACACTAGGACTCTGAAAAGAGCACCCTGTGTTTAACACCTTTTTGGTTCCTCTCCCTTCTATATTTGCTTCATTTTCCAGTAAAGCTGTGTATCTTTATCCCATATATTTCAGTATTCAAACAGCAGAGTGGGCATGTCACAGATTTACCTTCTGCATCTGCACTTGTTTTCCCAGGGCAGGTTTTCAGTGGTGATAATGGTGGGAAGCACCTGATTTTCCAAGAACAAGCCAAGCCATAACTGAAACCAATCCTCTGGATTTTTAAGCAGATGGAAGGAGTTTGTGCTCACCCTCCCAGGACTCCCAAGTTCTCAGCAACACCCTGGCTACATAAACCAGAGGCTCCACATCACTAACATTAAGAAAATAGGGTACTTGATGGCATTTATTCCTGTAAATTGGACCTTCTCGCAAAGTAGGTCTTTACTGAGCTAAAACACACATTCTTGCCCATCTCAACCATCACTGCTTCCATCTACCTAGACAAAAAGTTGGTGAACCCCTTTTCTAAAGTGTCTCCAGCCAGGATCAAGCTACAATGCAAAGACCAGAACATGTAGTAAAGGGTTGTATTTCTATAGCTCTCCGGTGCAAAGGTTGATCTATATTGGATTTCTGAAAGGCTAAATCTCCTCCAAGAAGCAGTCATAAGAATCATTACATTTAGTCATCCATTCACAGGGTTTTGTACCTTTAAATGGACCTTTCCCATCAGATCAATAAGCTGATCGTTAGCAATATTGTGTAGGATCCTTGGAAGGGATTGATCTCAGATGTGAAATAGGGTTGCACAACTCACAAGTGTTCCTGGAGCTGAGAGAAGCCAGTGTGTCCTCTCAGACCTTCCTCTCCGCTCCCCTGGTTATTTGTCAGTGGTCACACTACTTGTTCTGCACCCAAACAATACAGAAGCTGGTCTTTGGCGTGTGACCTCCTGCCTCTAGTTTTGACTATATGAAGTTGCCAAAGAGTTCAGCTTCAAGGATGAAACGAGTAAGAAACCAGCTCTTCTCTCCATCTGACCTCCTGATGGATTGCCTGTGCAATCACTGCAAACACCAATTGGTTTGAGTTTCATCCCAAACCTTCACGCGAACATTTATATTTGTTTCAACATCACTGGAATAGAAGCGCCCAATTTCGCGGTACTTTCAAACATCATTTCTTTGTGTAAAGCCAGTTTAACTCTGCATGAGGACAAACCTCAGGGCAGACCTTCAAACCAGCATAAGGTTGGGCCATGTCAGCACTTGCAATATTCCTACAGGTTTGAAGAGCCAATATCATTTCAATATTATGTTCTTGATTGCAATATTACATTCCATTATGTCCCAGCTGTAGACTCTGACAAGAATGTTTTCCTTCTCTATATCCCTTTTCCCTGTTATAACAATACCAGGATACAGAAGCCTGCAAACAGGTGGTGTCTTCCCTCTAAAGTCTTTTCTCTTCCTCCAGCCAGGAACGACCAAAACTCTGTTAATTCAAGCTTTTACTACGTTAAAAATCAGAACTGATCTCAAGCCCGATACCAGCCCACAAGTGTTTCTCCTCCAGCAAAACGATTTTGTAGAACTTCCCAATTTCCTATCACTTTAAAATGTTTTCAAGGCTGAAAAGTTGTTTGGGGGCAACAACTGAAACATTTCACTTAAAAATAATTGAATTGTAGCTTGCAAAACCCCAGACCACTTTTTACAAAAGCCATTTTAAAACAAGTGGGGCACTTTCCTCCTCAGAAAACACAAACATCCCATACAGGTACTTCTCTTCATTCCAGTGAAAAGACACTTTATAAATCCCTAAATTACTCTCTTCAGGAATTGGTTTTTAGAAGAAACTGATTTTTATTTGTATTTAGGGTGACATCAGCAGTGGCTGAGCAGGGGTAGTGGTACCTGCGCTGACAGCTACCAGCTAGACATCAAACAGGAAACGTTTTGCATTGCAGATTCAATAGGCAGGACCACAATGTCCATTGCTCTATCCATTTCAGCAGAGATTTGGAACCTTATAACTGCAAACCTGGCCCATCGTCCCTACTCCGAGACACTTAAAGGTCTGATTTATCCCCTCCTTAATGAGTGGCCTCATAGCAAAGAGCCCCACCAGTTTCAACAGGGCCATCCCTCCAGAAGCATCTGTAGCATTAACATCCTCCCTACCCGCTATGAGGCTTTCCCTGTGAACCAGTAACTCCCATCTCTCGACCTCAAAGCCATTTCATAGTAGGATGGAGGCAACCAACAGTCTCTGACGTTGGCCTCCAACACGGTGTCACAAGCTTTGCCACTTCAGCAAGATGGGTGTTTGCCAGCAGGAGCAGGCGGCTCAGGATGCAGCCTGTATTCTTCCTTGGGGGAAAAAAAAGATATTAGCTTTAAATGCAAGTTGCAGCTTATAAATGCCAAGAAATTCCTCTTGCCACATGAACGTTTCCAGAATGCTGTGCTGAATTAAATGGATTCAGCTTGCTTTCAGATCCCCATATACAAAGAGACAGCTTGATAGATAAATACATTTAGGGTGCAGACAGCTCTGGTCAGTGTACAATTAAGGATGGGAAGACACTGCCGCTCAGGTTGCTTCAGCTCCAGAGCACAAATTATTCCTGCTAGAGAATTCTATTAGTAATATTTGCATCTTGCTAATAGAAATCCAATTACTCCGAATGACTCTGAGCACATGATCCATTTTTAGTAAAAACTTGCCTTCTTCTGCAAACAGATTTTTGCTTCATCGCCACTTTACTTTTGTTCCCGCGGTCCTCTGGGATGCAGCATCCTTCAAGGACATGTCAGAGGAGCGTGCTATCCCGTCATCCCCTCGCTTTGAGGCCTAGCAGCTGAATCACCCCCAGCCCTATTTTCTTTTGCAGTGTTAGATTAGCGAGAGGGCTTATGACCTGCCATCTGTCACTGCAGGCTGCTGACTGTGAGTCTCTGCTCTCTCTCCGCAGCATTGCTGAGGAGGTGGAAGGCTTTGCAGGGGAGGAGGGCAAGGGAAAAGAGCCTTTTCATCCTGCTGCTGCCTCCTTGCTCCAAAGCCATCGTGTGGCAAGCCCAACGGAGGATGCACCAGGCTCATCAGGGAGGACAGACACCCGCACCGAGGGCTTTTATTGCCTTTAATGCCGTGACATTTGCAGTGCAGGGGATCTCGCGGCGTGAGGACAGAGCTAGCGGTACCTCGGAGGCAGCCTGCTCCGAACCTGCGGCTCCCGCATGCTGTTTGATCACACCTGCTGAAGCTTTCCCAGCCTTGCCAGGGAGAGCCAGGCAATGTGACCATGCATCTGGCTTCCTGGCAAGGACAGGGCTGCCTCTGGCCCCGCGCCAGCGCAGTCCATCTCCTCCTGAAAATAGTGCACCATGCAAAGAGGAGAACAAATAAGCCGCACACCCTCCCCATCCGCTTGCACGGACCCGTCTCTGTCACCCACCACAGATGGGAGACCCACGGAGGGTGCCATGGGATAAGGAAGCAGCCCACAGGGTTTGGGGTGAAAGCAATGCATGGACTAATGAGTTTTCTTCGCTTGATTTAAAGGGATCTGGTCGCAAAGCTCCTGCCCTGAAGAAAGGAAGTAACTTTTCATTGCAGCAAGGAGTCATAAGACAGCAACTCTCCTTGAAGCTGAGGGAAGGAGTGTTCCCACCTCCTGTTGGTTTGCTTAAAAAAAATCTCTGCATAACTTCTCCAATAGCTTCCACTGAGGCTCAGTATAGTTGTACCAGAACTTACCAGCTCCATCCCCGCTAGAGCAGATGGGACTTTTGCAGATCAACTTATTTCTGTCTCAAAAATAAGACAATGTACAATGTGAGCAAACACCAAATCACTTCCCAGTTGTGGTATCAGAGTTCTCCCCACAGCAGTCCCTTCAATCTCCTGTTCCTGAAATGGTTTCTACTTAGATTTCTAGCCTGAACTGAGCTCCCAGTTTCTCTGCTCTCAGGTCACTTCCCCCCAGCCTCTAGTGGGTGACCACGATCATTATAAAGCCACTATATGCGAGGAAGAACCAACAGCCTGAGGATGGAAGACCTGATTTGGGACCTTTCATGTCATTGACAAGAGTGAACCTGCCCATACATTGAGTCCTGGTGCTTGGGGAGAAGCAGCCCTCCAAGTTCCCTGCCTTGAGGCACCATTCAGGTCCATCAGCACCAGGCTACTCACATCCTCCTATACCGTATGAAAAAAGTCTCCCAAGATGTTTCTTTGGCTGAGAAAGAAGAAAGGACTCAGGAACCAAAGGAAAGGAGCAATTTAAATTCTTTCTCCAACCTGACATCCCCTGAGACTGTTTCAGCACAAGCTGATTCCACTTTGGAGATCTACATAATCTCAGCCAGACCCCTAGTAACTGGTATCATGGAAATGAATAGGGGGGGGGGGGGGGAGGGGCGCCCCGGAAATAAGGAGGGGGGGGGGGGTTAAGCTGCCACCTTGCCAAAGCATTGCTTTATACAGAGGCCCTTCTGTATTCACAGGTAAGTATGAAAATAAGCCTTGCACATCATGGTCAGATGCCACGTCCTCCCACCCCTTTCCAAGCAGTGATCCATCCAGCAGATGGTATTGTTGACAAGGAGCCCATGGAACTGGCACTGCCAGTCCTGTGTTCCCCGCAGTGGTCCATGACCTCACCGCAGAGCTCCGTTCTGGATGTTGGTAGGCACATGTGGGTAGTCTGATGTTAGCAAGCAGATATTTCTAGAAATAAGATTATATCACCTCCTAATTGAGATCAGCAGCAAGTCCCACCAAACTGAGGCTGTGTTACCCCTGGGTGCCCCCCATGCCATGCCTTCTTCTGGAACATTTTGTCTGGATGGAGTATGATTTGGGCCCTATGGGCACCCAGAAATCCCAGGCAAGCAGCCCCTGTGCACACACCGATCTCAGCACATTTAAGTTTGTTGCAAGTGGTCAAGCTATTTTTGCAGCATATGTGCAGCAGGCCTAACACAGCTTGAAAAATCACTTTACATGTGTTACACGGTGTATATGGACGTATTTCTGTACAAGAATCCTCCATCAGGAGCAGGACACCTTTTATCATAAGACAGCAGGACCCATACATCCAGCACCGCTCTGAAGCCACGCATCCAATTTGTGTGCAGACACAGCAACAGTGTGCACAGGCATAAAATTAACTGAGCTGCGTTATCCCCTCCAGCAAGTCTGCATTCAGGGATGCTGCGAAAACACAATAGCAAAAGAGGACAAAAGACAAGGATGCGGGTTGTAGAATTTGGCATCAAAGCAGAAGCTGTTCAGCTTCAGTTTTTCTAAGAGAGTCTGGCTTCTTGCAACCCAAGGAGTACACAAGAGGTACCGTGCAGAGCTGCCATTGAATAATGCTGCTGTGAGCAATGCAGACTAGACCTGTACACGTGCTGTAGGGCTTTCTAGGGTACCTTGGACTTATCATTCCTAGGCCCAACCAGCCTATTCCAAACAACTCCCGGATTTGCGTCCAGGTACATGATCAAGCAAAGCTGCCAGCAGAAGATACAGGTTTCCAGGGAGAGCCCAAGCTTCTTTGCCTGCCAAATACAAGGACTCTTCCACACAGAAACGAGCTGGCAACACTTGCTGGGGTGCAAGTCTGGGAGGGCAAAGACCATTGAGCCGCTGTCCCTGTCCTTGAGGACCTATCACAACCCATTAAGCCACACTGGCTCCTGTTTGCACCCAAACCATAGGGGAAAGCAGCGCCCCAGGTTTTATCATGAATGTTTTGCAGCACGAACAGCGCACATCAAATTCTTATGCATTAGACATGCAGAGAAGCTAAAAAGTCATTTGGAAATAAGGAAGTGTATAAGTTACTCTAGCTTGAGGGCTCTAGTAATTTATGCACTGAGAATTTATACAGGTCATGTACCTATTTACTTTGCTGTGCTCTAAAAAAATGCACAGTTACCTTAGCAACTTTAACATTGCAAGAGAGTACAGAGCTTTCTTAAAGAGACATTGTCAAGAGTGGTCAGCGTGACCAGCCCTTCCCTGGCTTTCCTGCGTGTGCTGGATCCACACTGACACACGTTCTTCCTCTCAGATCAAATACACATTGTTATTTTAGCAACAAACAACCCATCTCAGAACTCATGGACATCATCTAACGGTAAACAAAACTAAGCCTACCATGCGCAAGAATGAGAAAATGCCATCAAAAATTAGACAGGATTTACTCATTTCATCATCCTGACATGTTCTGAAAGCTGAAAATGATTTTTCAATCTGTGGAAATTGCCCAGGCTCTATAAAAACATAAAGCCACTTCCACCTTGGGGCTTTTCCATTTTAAAAACCATCGTAGAAGAAATCTAATAAGCTGACTAGGCAATAAGCACCCAGCCTCTCAAATCTGTTTGGTTTAGTCTCCAATCTCCCCAGGATTTTGCACAAGGTTTCTTCATGGAGTGTTTTTCCCAAAGTCAAATTAAAAGAGTCTCTAGAAAAGGCTCCCCAGCACCCAAAATGCAGAAGTAACTACTTAGAAGAGAAACCCCTTCCCTGCCCGTCACACAAGGTCTGATCTGATACCCAGGAGCAAAGTCCTACCAAGCTCATCACCAACCTTTCATCAGCACTGTGAGATACGTGGAAAATCTCAGAGATGAAGCAAATGTGTCCGATAAATTCCCAAATTCCCAGTCACAGAGAGGGATGGTGAGACATGGAGCTGGGAGAGCAGGGAAACAGGCAGGGTTTTGCCTATTCAACCTATTGAATCAAGTGCCCAAAGCAAACACTGCCTAATCCCAAGCACACCCAGCACCAGCAGATTTCAGTGTGGCTTTAAAATCACAAACCTGACACCTCAGGTGATTCAAGGTGCTTCATTAGCTACCAAAAATCCTCCCTCATCTTCCACAGCCGTTAAAATCAGAGTAAAGCACTGACAGAACACATCGTGCTACAGAAAACAATGATTTTGTTACAAACCTTAAGGCCACAACCAGAAATGGCCCAGAAACACTGTGCTGTGGCACTGCTGGAATTTGGACCCTTCTCCTTCCTCCCCACATCTGCAAATCACTGCAAACCACAAAGCACACAATGAAATATCTTTTCTCTCTACATATGCATTTAAGCTTTCAGTTAAATAGAAAATAAATTCACGATTTCTCTCCCAGACAACTCTGATTTTGCAGACCTTAGAAAGCACGCAATAGATTTAAGCAGTTTGGGGGTTTTTTAACAGCTATAAAGGTGATATATTCCCTGCAGCATCCTGTGAACATAGGAGGTGCCTCTTTTTGCACACAAAGGTTGTGCATGCTGAGCTGGGGCAGGGAGAGCAAGAAAGAAATCTTTCAACCCTATTTTCTGGGCAACCATGTTATTCCTACATTATCAAATGAGAGTCAAATTGTGGCTCTTTACAATTACAGGGACAAAAAAAAGACTTAGAGAAGCAAGATGTTGACTCCCCCTTATGAATAGTAGATGCCTCCAACCAAATTCTACAGCACAGGCCCATATGGTTCTATTTTAGGTGGGTTGTGCCTAAGAATTAAGGGAAATACCTACCAGAAACCCAGGTATTTTGCATTTCTGACTGTCCCTTTTTCCAGTAAGGGCAGCACACCTTCAAGGCTTCGTTTCAGGAGGAGATGTGGGAGTGGACCCCAGAAATAACCTCTAAAGGCAGCATGAGTAGACTCCCTCCAAAGCAACAGGGCTGGGAATTCATTACTCTTTCTTCTTATCCTTATGCTTAAAACCAACCAGACCTCAGTGGTCTTTCAGCATTACACCCAAATGCCCCATTGTTCAAGAACAGCCACAGCAATAGTGTCTGAAGGTCTTTTAATATGCTCTGCATCAGCAGACAGACAGCAACAGCAGCAAGGCAAGGGGAGAACACCCTGTTAACAGCCCTCCATCCCATCACACCCCTATGGAAACCAGCAGAGAGGCTGCATCTTGAAGCCATATGAGCTGTTGCAAGGAAGCATCTCCTCTATATCCAACTTACAGACACACCGACAGATCCACACTGAGGAGCGAGGTCCCGAGCCTCCTACACAGACATCACAGCTACCATCTAACACAGCATCCCATCGAGGCACCAGCCTCATACCCTCCCTTCTCCCACTGCCCTGGAGCAGAAGGATAAGGAGGGGAAGAGAGGAGGTTCGTGCAGAGCTCCCCATCCTCCATCCCATATCCTTTTCTCCATAGAAGGCAGCAATCTGCCTCCCGTGCTCAGGTACGCGCCGCTTTGCCAACGCACTGTCAGCTCCGAGCGGCATCACCATGAGCCCTACCACATTAATTCAACCTGGTGGATTGGGAAAGAAAGAAAGAAATAGAGGAGGAAAGGCAGGACAAGGCATAGCAGATGGCTGAGGACAGATACTGCATCCCATTCTTTCTTGCTCTGCAAGGAAACAGCTTCACTCTCTGCGGTTTATCACGCTGCTCCCAGCTTTTTTCCTTTTCCCTCTAAAAGTGCACAAATTGGTGCCCAAATACCCAAGGTTTTCATGGTTTTGTTGCCTCCACTAACATTTTGTGTCTTTCCATCCCTGTTGCAGCTCTTCAGGCCACATGGCACAACGAGGGTGCGATTGCTATAAGATAATCACACCCTTGGGGTGTTATTAAGCACAAGGCTATGCCTCATGCCTCTCCCTCTCCAGGGATGTGATTATATCATGATAACCAAACTCCCCAGAGACACCTTATTGCAATTATGACATTTCTTTCAGGTTTATGTATGAATACATTATTCAAGGAAATTACTTTGATCACCAGAAACTTCCACTTAGTGTTCAAATACTTTAACTGGATGGTTTACTGAGATGAAGTTCCTTCCTTACAGTGTTTGACAGGGAGAGAAACAGGGCTTTTAATCTGTGCGGAACAGCACCAGGGCCTAATCACCAACATGCAGATACAGTCTCTCATTTAGGATGGCAGTTTTTCAAGCAACCAAACTAATCCCAATGTTCAGCCCATGTTCTGGCTACACCAATACTTGGAAAACAAGTCCAACAAACTATTTCTCTAAAGAACAGTTTAAAAGATAAAAAGAATTAAAGATGGAGCTATTACCTTCTGCCTTCATGAGCACAAAGACCTGGTGGTTCAAGGATCAGAGAGAAGAAACAACGCCTCCTCTTACTAACCTTATAAACTTGGCTGCATCACTACACTTGAGTGGTCCCACCTGTGTAAGGCACCCAGCATCACACCCAAGTGTTCCCAATGACTCCCTAGCCCTGTTTGCAATGAGTGGCCCAAATGGTCCAGCAAAACTCATTAGTTAAATGTGCCCACCTGCCTCCCTTGCTCATGGACATCTCCGTGGCAGCTGGAGCTGCTGGCACAGCTGGTTTCCCACTTCCATTGTGGTGCAAGAAAAATCACATCTACAATACTAAAGAGTTAAATAGCTGAGGGGCCAGAACCGACTCTACAGATTAGTGGTGGGGCAAAAGCAAGGTCACACAGAAGATAGGTCACAGGAAAGGCCAGCACAGTGCCACAGATGGATGGTGTTAGCTGATAAAAGGTGTGGCCAGAAGGTCTCCAAAGCCCATAAGGATTCTTCAGGGACCAACTGAATTAAAACAGAGAAGCAGAAATAACACCTGCACCCCAATAGCAATGAATATTCCCCAGGGACCTATGGACTTAGCAAGAGGGTACTGTGTGTCTGTTCCTGTGTTTGTTTTACTGACCTTGGCTAAAGTGTTTATGAAATACATATTGGTTATTGATCCCTATTCCTCACCAAAGAGAACCCAACACTAATAGCATAGGTCTGGTGTCAGAGAGACGCAGAAAGCACGCATGGAAAAGAGGCCACAGTCTAAATGCTCCCCAGAAGAGATCAGAAATGTACATCAGTGGCATCATCCGTGGGGTTTGTCATAGTTTCTGTACAGCTGGGCTACGATCCCCATAGAGGGAGAGCACAGTAGTGGGGGAAAGCAAAGCTGCCCCTGCTCATAACAGCCCTGCCACCAGCAAAAGCCTAATGTCTGTGCTGAAACAAACAGCAGCCCAAGGGGAGCAGAGAACATGTACCTACATTTTTATGCTCTCTTTCAAAATAATTATAATTAAAAAAGATTGTTCCAGGAAAAAGAAGTGTTTTTTAACCAAATTCTGGCAGTTTAGTTATCTTTTTTGGTTTTTAAAAAGCGCTGGATGGGATGGGAAAAATGGGAACTCAATGTGCCCAGTACAGCTGAACAACCTGCAGTGAACATTCCCTCTCTGGGAACTTGGGTGATATCTTAGTAATCATACTCCTCCACTCATGACCCACAGCCAAAGAAGAAATCTCAGCATTCCTCTGTATTTCCTATGCCAAGCTTGTCTTCCCTATGCAAAGTTTTAGTCCCTGATCACCTGTCTCTTCTAAACATAATTGCATCCTGTCACGAGCTTTGATCTCTAAAATAGAGATCATCTCTAAAATTGCCAATGCTTGGGGGCCTCTAACTACCTAACACGTGCTGGAGCAGAGCTTCCTTGCAGAATGGTTTTAAAAAGCAGGTATTTGGCTGTGGTGGGCTTTTTGGGACTAAAAGCAATCAAGCTTTAGGAAACAGCGTATCTGTGAAGCTCCTGACACCCTTGCTCATGTTAGGTTTGATTTCTATAGATAGATTTAGATTATAGGTAGATTGAGATGAGCTCTTGGGCAGAAGCTCTTCCCTGTGAGGGTGCTGAGGCACTGGCACAGGGTGCCCAGAGAAGCTGTGGCTGCCCCATCCCTGGCAGTGTTCAAGGCCAGGTTGGACACAGGGGCTTGGAGCAACCTGCTCTAGTGGAAGGTGTCCCTGTCCGCGGCAGGGGGTTGGGACTTCAAGGTCCCTTCCAACACAAACCAGTCTGGGACTCTGGGACTCTATGAAGCTGTTTATGCTGATGTCTCTTCAGACCGAGGTGGTTGCCAGGAATAGTTTTCTGCAGATACTGGGGATTGGAACTAGATGATCTTAAGGTCCTTTCCAACCCTAACTATTCTATGATACCAGAGGCCATAGACCATGCACTCACGCTCTTAAAGGCATTGGGGTGCTTTGGAAAGCCCTGGGGGCTGGGGGCTAATGCTGTTGTGCACCTACCAGCAGATTTTGTGATACAGTCCCAGCTGCAAATAGGGAACACAAACGCTCCCAGTGTGCATGAGACCTTCTGATAGCTACTGCAATTCTCCTGTCTGTTCCTCAGCCTTCCCACCACCTTCGGAGCCCGTCGCGCTCACACCTCTTACTCTGAGTTTGAGGAGAGAGTGGAAGCGTCAGAAAATCTGTTACACAGGTGATGCCTCACTTACAACAGCCACGAGAACACTTCTGCCACGGAAGCCAAATATATACATAAAGTGCTAAAGCTAATGACAGAGTGTGCATTATCAGCCTCTCATCACTGTATAGCTATTGGCAATAAATCTGAATCCACGGTGAACTTCATACCTCTCACATCTTTTACTCTCAGTGAAGGTGACTCCAGGCAGGGGCAGCTTATCTCCCGTAGTGTACTGAGTTAATTGAAATGAGCTTAAAACCAGCTCAAATGATCAAATTCCTACACACACCACTTTGTTTCTATCTCTTTGGCAGCGTGAGAGGGGATCTGTAGAATTGCAATGTGACAGGAAGCAGGAGTGCCAAGAGAGGTGGTCAGACACGTTCGAGGAGGGAAGGAAGGGTGAGTGTGGTTAGGAAGTGCACCTTATTGACAAAGAGTCCCTGCTATTTGGAAACTCTGGCTGCTGCTGCTGCTTAACAAACCCAGGATCAGTATTAACATTACTGTGCAGTGGGATTTACATTTGCACTCTGCTCACCCAGCCTTTCTCAAACAGTGCTTTTCCTTTGTGCTGGAATCTGAGCAGAAACCAAATGTTTAATGTGTTATCTGGGAAACTGCCTCCTGCTTACCCTGTTGTCACAGAACTTCCCTGCACATGGGGAGCGATGCCGTGAGGCCAGTCCCTACAACAGACATGACAAAGAGCAGCCACGGTGTTTCTGTGTAGCAGGGCTTGCTCTCGGAGGCCACTGTGAATAACAAATAGATTTGTTCCCTGCCCTGCTCTCTGTGTCAGTTTTAGTGCTAATTCAGTCACCAATTTCACACTTTAACTTGACCAAAACCTTCTTTTTTTACACTAATACCTTTATTCATGTCTCACACTAACCCAGATGCGGTAGCCCATGCCTAAGTAAGGTAAACTGAAGCTGAAGTAGGCACAGAGAAGGGCTACTTAGATGATGTGGGGAAACAGCTCCTCTTATAGAAGAGACTGGGAGAGCCTGCCCTGTTTGGCTTTGCGCACCTGAGGCCGTGGGTGATGCCGTTGACTGTCTGCCCTGGTTTGGAAAGCTGTGAACACATATCACCACCCTGTAAAGCTGCAAAGACCTTTCTTAGACATTTCCTTCCACCTCAAAGCGTCCACTTCCCGTTAGTAAGAGACTCCTACGTTCACCCTGAATGTAAATAATAAATACAAACTGTATACAGCAAATTTTTATACAGCAAATGATCCTTTGGCCAATAAGCAAGAGAAATAATTCTACTTTTAAAAAGCACCTTCCTGAATCAGATCCTCTGTTTGCAGTGACTGTATTGCTCCAGAGAAGATCTTACATCAGTGTCTTTGTCAAAGCTAGACAGCTCTCCTCATGGAAACAAATAAATGTACTTGCTCTGGTGTACTTGGTTCTTGTAAGGACAATTACACAAGGACAGCATCAGTGCTGCCAGAAAATGAAATCAAGACCGAGAAGTCAGTGGTTGCCAAAGATGAGCCTGTACCTTAGGAAATCTGATTCTCCCCCATAGACACAAGTCCAGCCCAGCAACGTTTGCAAAGGTGACACAACTCGCGGCATACTCCGTGGTGTAAAATCCACTGAGGGCAGGAGAAGAGGACAAAAAACCTTAAAAAAATAAATCAAACACTCCAACATTTAAAGACCAGATTTTCAACTAAATGCACAGGGAAAGGTTCTGCTGTCATTAAAGAAATAGCCACAGCTTTCCAGCCCACACCAGCTCAGCGCTGCAGCAGACACTTTGCATTTCCAGCTAATCTGCCAGTGATTAAACGAGCTGTTACTGAGCATTTGCCCTGTTGAACTAGGTTTTTCTTATCCTTATTAATCATTCATTTTACACTACAGTAACCTCCTGTCTTTAAGCAAAACATCTTCCTTTTTTGCCACTATTATTTTTCCCCTCAATAAGGCAAATTTAGCTGCTTTTTTCCCTCCTCTGGTGATGTCCCTTCTGATCCCAAGAACAGATAGCTGAACAAAAGCATGAACAAAACCTGGGAGAGCTCTAAAGAGCGTGGGGAAGCAAATTCTTTCTGCACTAAAACTTCGGGAGTTAAAAGTAGAGGACATGGCTGGAGCCACTAAGCTCTGGTGTAAACACGGCCATTTAAGAGGATTTGCATACCATTTATTAACCTTCCGGAGGAACTACACAGACCCCAGTCAGGGAAAACAACTGTGTACACATGTTCCTTCCATTCTTGTTATCGAAATATAGCTTCTGCCAGGCACCTCCGTGTGTTTCCCACATGCAGATAAATACGGGGAATGGGAAGGGGTTGGATGGATCCAGCCTCTTCCCTGTCTCTTTTGGGCTTCATGAAACTTGGAATTCATTTTTTTTAGCTACATTTTAGGAGGAAAGGTGTGAACAGCATCTGCTGTGATTCAGGTATTTGTTAAGATCCAGGAATTAAGGTGATCCCGTGATCCAGGCAGCTCCATAGGGAAGGACACTGGATGCTGCACGGATGCGCTGGCACTGGTGATGCTTCAGCCATGGCAGTGCCAAGGGGCTGTGGCAGAGCCCGCAGCACCTCACATGCCCTGAGGCTCCTCCACGAGGTCCCAGTCCTGTCCTCACCCTAATTTAGACTTCTCCCTGTGCCACCACAGTTCGTGCCTCAGTTTCCCCAACAGCAAACAAGGACACCAACACCTCCCCTCCTCCCTTAGGCACTCCCAGCTCGCTGCTGGCCTTATAAGCAACATGTTTTGCTTCCTTTTTGCTGTTAACAGTCTGTATTTACTACACAGATTTCAAGGTGCTTAATAAGAAATTCTCAACAGTAAATTTCACAACCTTCTGGAAAGAAAATTCTCTCTATGGGCATGTTACTGAGAGGGTTTGGGGTTTTTTTGAGAAACAGGGAATACATGAAAGCAAAAGCCTGTCCCCACAACAGTAAGTGCATCCACAGTAGGTTATGAGTAGGCAGCAGGCACATACACAAGATGCGGTGGGGGGGGATGTGGATGGAGATCTTCCAAAGGCATCAACTGCCCCAGTTTCCACTGAGCTTCGGTTGCAGCTTTATAAATCTTCCAGCCTGCTTTCTTCTGGGGTAGCTGTGCTTCAAAGAGAGCAACCAGATGGGATGGGATCGTGCCATGGGTACAGAATACCCTGGGACTCAGGAGATCCAGATTCTCATCCTCATCCTACCCAGATTTACACAGCTTCAGAGTCCCTCCAATTACATCTGCACTGCTAACAGAACTTGGCCAGAGCCTTGATCATCCAACCTACACACTCTTGGAACCATTGGTGGCGTTTACCATGGCAGCATCTTGAGCTCTGGATGTCTCTGTCCCTTAGCAGGAGTCCTGGTGTACTGGGACTCCATGAAGGAGGATGAAAGTACCATGAAGGTACCAGAAAGGTCTGGATTTCCAGCCCCAAGAACAATCTGCACCGGCAGTGCTGTACCATTGCAAAGAGTCAAGAGCTTGCACCTGAGTGTGACTAGGGATGAAGATCAAACATCGTCACAGACATGGTCAGAGATGTCAGGGAGTCCTCCAGTCCCAAGGAGTGCTCCTTCCCCTCCGTACACACACAGTCTTACTTTGAAGCTCAATACAAGGATGCTCTCAGTTAAACAACAACATCAAAAACAAAAACAGGAAAGAAAGCTTGTTGCAAGGGATTTTTTCACCCTTAATTTCCTCTGCGTTTCCATTGTTTCCCCTTTAAACACACACTTCATTCACTTCCCACTTTGGTTTAGGAGCTGGATTAACTAATGCGTTTTTTGCTTCCATATAGCAAGCAGCATGCTGTAATGTTTACTTTGCAAGCACTGCATAGGAACAGCTTAAAAATAAAGCTTGTAATTGATTTTTCATTGAATATTGGTTAAACTACAGACCTATGCCATTACTATAGGCTTTTATAAAGCCCTATATCTATGTGTTTGTTCTTTATATATATATAATCTATTTTAACAGCAACTTCTTTAAACTTTTTGTGTAATTAAATCCACCTTCGTAACAGCTACATTACCACTAAAAATCCAGCAACACCTCCCCAAACCCAAGGTGAACGTGCAATCGAGGAAGAAAACCTGACATCCAGAGTGTTAAAGATATGTAGGAACAGTGTAATTAATGTAAGGCAGAAAGCAAAGAAGAAAGTAAGTTCTGAAATCTCTCCCAGCGATCACATACTTGACGGTGTAGTACAAATGCAGTTCCAATGGTTATTTTTAGCCTGGCACACACGGGTATATTGTTACCCAGCCTGCTGCTAGGAGTAATTTTAACTATCTTTCTGAACAATCAAAGAAGATGCTATATTCAAGAACAGGCACAGGAGTCGTCCTTATCTCGCCTTCTCCATGAGAACATTTGACCTTCCTGATTTGGGTTCATTCGACAAGAATTTGCTGGCTGCTCAAAGATCTGCATCTCATGTAGAATGATTATAATAAAAGTTCCTATCACAAACCTGACACAGAATAGCATTCTCTTTACCAACCAAAAGGTGACATTTTCCAAGCTGTTACCTAGAGAGCAAAGGACAAATGGAAAAGATCAGTCACATAAAAGCAGCATTATCATAACATCCCATGGCAATTTCAGAGTTCTTTGAAGGCCAGATGCTTTTGCTCCATATCTAAATTTCCTATAATAAGAGACTCAATGGAAGCACAAAACATACCTGCGTTGCAGAGTAAAACATCAGGGCTAACCTACAATTTCAAGTCATTTTCTGTTTGGAGTTGGTCAATTTTTTCCAGTGGTGCCAGAGGGACAACGAACTATCGCAAGTGAAGATGAACAAAACACTATAGACAGATTGGAACCATTGAGCTGGCTCAGCTGGACAGGAGCTGTGGCTGAGAAGCTGCAGCCGAGCCTGAATTTCCTCAAAGTGCAGGAATTATCTGGCAGGATCCCATCTCATCCCTAACAGCTACTTCACAGCAAATACAAAAGCCCCTTGGATTGATAATCTAAACCCAACCTGCAGTGGAGGGAAAGGCTTTTAGTGGTCTCTTCCTTTGCCACAGCAGACAACTTCCAATGCTTTTTGAAAATCATGGAATCCCAGAGTTGCTTGTGTTGGAAGGGACCTTAAAGCTCCTCCAGCTCCGACCCCTGCCACAGGCAGGGACACCTTCCACTAGAGCAGGTTGCTCCAAGCGCCTGTGTCCAACCTGGCCTTGAACACTGCCAGGGATGGGGCAGCCACAGCTTCTGTGGGCACCCTGTGCCAGCGCCTCAGCACCCTCACAGGGAAGAGCTTCTGCCTAAGATCTAACCCAAATCTCACCTCTGGCAGGTTAAAGCCATCCCCCTTGTCCTTGTCCCCTTACAGGCCCTTGTCAAAAGCCCCTCTCTAGTTTTCTCGTAGGCAAATGCTTGGCTCTACTGCAATATACTGGGTATATCAATGGTTGGCTTTCAGTGTCCAGATTTTTCTGAAGCCTCCAAAGCTTGAAAATGGAGGTTTAGAGTGAAAAGCCAGGATGAGAGTGGGGTTTGGGCTCAGCAATGAGCAGCCCCTGGGTACACCCCAAGCAAGCTGATGTATTCCAAACTCCGCGAGCTCCATTTCCTTGCACAGATGGCAACCTTGCATGGAAGGTCCACAGCGAACTCTGAAACTGTCATTTCAACCGAACACTCATGTCGGGCCTGCCTTTCTTAAGCCAAAATCATGCCAGACTATCTGCAGGAGCTGGGGAAAGAGACTGGCTTTAGGAGAGCGTAAACTGACTTCACTGGAACCACTGCCAAGCCAGGCTGATGGAAATAAGAGGAAAATCACTGCCCTCCAGTTTCAATTCCCAAAGGAAGCAGAGCCTTTGCACAGCCCTGGTTCCCACTTGCTTAGCCAAAAGAGAACAAAAACAAATACGGGAGGTGGGGGGATGCCATCGGCAGGGTCTAACCAATGCACGTATCTACCTGACCTTGCTTTGCTAAATCATCTCGGAACAGGAGCAGGTTTCCTGGTTGTTGTTATTTTATTTATATGTTTTGAAGGTGGGGGGAAAGAAATAAAAATTAAAAGAAGAAAATCAATTCTTCTGTGATTTACGGTGGGGTGAAGGCAAACGTGAAGCCCATGTTAAGGCTGTTCATCTCATGATAAGGCAGCAAAAAGGTCAACAAATTACTCTCTCCCTAATGGTTCATTTGAACCAATGAAAACAGGATATTTTATCCTCCCGGGTCAGGCCTGCTTAGAAATCCTACGTCCCCTTCCCCCCTTCCCTCCTCAGCCTCCCCCATTCCTCCTCCCTCTCTCCCATTCCCAGCCCCTTTCTTTTAACTCTCCATCTCTGTTCCTCCAAGGTGACCTTTTCTCCTGCTCCTAATACCAAATTTTCTGGCTGAGTGATGCCGAGTGCTGGTCCCTCAGCTCCTGGGGCACGACCCAAAGCTGCAGCCCCAGCCCAGGCCAGGCTGGGCTCTGCCACTCGCCGCCGCTGCTGTGCTAAGCGGGAACAGAAACCGGAGCAAGAAGGATGGAGAGGGTAAAGCCCTGTGGTTCCTGTCCTGCCTGGGAGAGGTTTATTTGGCAATCGGAGCCTTATCAGTCATGAACTCGCAGGGATGAGCTAAGGTTCTTCTGCTTTAGCCTGAGCTGGAGCAGCAAGCGCTAACTGCTGCCTATTAGGAATAGCGATCACATCTAATTGTTATCCTTGCTGCTGATTGAAGGGGGAAGTGGAGGGATGGGAAGTTCAGCCGGGTGACATGATGCAGTTTTAATGAGTCTCTCTTTTTCTTTTCCTTTTTTTCTTGCATATTTTTCCCCCCTGGCCTTGCTGGTTTAATATGGAAATATAGTAAATTCTAACAAAATAAGGCTGGCACTTAGAGCACAGACCGAAGGCAAACCTCCAGGAACCTTTCAGCAGTCGCGGGGCAGCAATAGCACCACAGAAGCAATTAGTTCCTTAAGTTCTTTAATACAGGGCCTTTGGAGGGGGTGGACACTAGATTAAGCCCTGCTTCATTTGCCTATTTATTCAGCTGTCAGAAAGCTGAAAGGGTTAAATCGTCTGTTGGAGAAGAAAGACTCCACAGAGGCAGCTCCTGGAGTGACCGTCCCCTGGTGCGGGCTCCATTGCAGCGCGTCGGGTCGCTGCAGGGTGACCTCATGCATTAAACAGTTCAAAATGCACTCTTTTTTCTTGTCCTCTCCCAGCAGATGCAGTGTGGAGCTGGGGCGTGCGGCAGAACCTGACTCAGCAAAGGCTCCTGGTGCCAGAGCAGTGCTGGAATTCACCCCGAGCAGAGGCGAGCACAGCCCGGGGCACGCCGCTCCGGCAGGCAAGACCACGCTCTGCACAACCAGCCCAAGTAGAGCAAAAGAGGGTTTCTAAGCTGGGGTACAGATCTCATAACGGGGAGAGGCTGGGGGAGAGGCTGGTGTGCAGCAACGGGCTCTCTGCCTCTCAGTAATAAAGAGATTAAGCTCCATGTTTGGAGATGGTTCGTATTTGTTCCCTTCCTCGCTTTTCCTTTCCTGCAGCCATGAGTGCATCCGAATTCATATCCCGGGGCTATGAAGAACTGATGCTCCCCAAAACATTCCAGCCTGTATTTGCAGCCTTTCATCAGAACTGCATTGAAGAAGTTAACTCTCCCAGTGAAGTTGGTTTGCTTTGTATGCCTCGACGCACGCACTCTGCATCAATTGTGCCTGTACCAGGGAGGGTTTTAATTACAGAATCACGCTTGTGGTGCATGACCAGCTTATTCCTCATATAGGTCACTAATTTGGGTTCTCTTTTGGCTGCAGCGTCCCTCAGTGCTGTTTGCTGTAATATGTGTCAGCCTACAGCCAGCCCCAGAGCATTTGCTCCTTCTCTCTGCGCTATTTCAGACACAAACCTGAGAGAATCAGTTTTCACCATCTAAGAAATGTGTGTGTTTGGTTGGTTGCTGCTCCAGTATTATTTTCTTTTCCTAAAGAATTAAAAATTAAACCCATTCAAAGTGGATTTATGGAAGGAGCTCACATCCGATCACTCCCACACGGAGAAGGAATGCCAGCGTCGTACAGAGCGTGATAGCTCAGAACGCAGAGATAGCATGTAATGCAATTTTGTTATAGCATATCATTGAATTTTGTTAATATAATAACCTGAAATAAAGTGCTAAGACAGATTGACATGCCTGGGTAGCACAGCTGAGGATTCAAATATTTAAATATAACATGTTTTAGCTTGTTCCTCTTGAAATCAATGGAAGTTCTCCTTCACAGCTGATTGCAGTGGGGAAAAATGGATCCAGCTTATGCAGAATAAGGACAGGAGGGGGAATGGGGAAGTTCAGCTGAGTTTTCAGGTGTTGATTTCTTTGCTCAAATCTGCTCTTATTTCTGTTAGGTTTTATTGTGGGTTTTTTTTTTCTGTTCAAGGAAAAAAAAAAAAAGCAGCTATTTTCTTCATCATTCATAAATAAAATAGAAACCATCTCCATGGAAGAAAGTGCAAATCCCTGTTTCATGTGCATTTTCCTTTCATGCCTTAATGCTGTAAAACTTCCTCAGCCCCTCTTTTCTATTTGCCACCGGTTCTACCCAAAGGCTCAGCCCCTGTCCTGCTGGAACCCAGGTTTCCACTGAGCTCACAATCAACACAAAACCTTCAACCAAGTCTGAAAACACAAATATAGCAACAAATACCACAGCCTCATGCTCGGTTTCAGTGGGGTCACATTTCTATCCCCCTCACCTTTGTTCAAAGAGCATCTCGGACAGGTATTCGCTTTCTTAGCTGCCTGCTAACATCGTCTCTATTTTGTATCACAGGACAGCACAGCTTCACGTTAGCAATTTGGGCCTGGGCATTCATCCTCCAAACTGACTTCAAAAGACTTTAACAAAAAGGCACTAGTTGGTATTTCCATCGAGACAACAGCGATGCCCCAGTTAATCACAAGGAGAAGGAGGCTCCAACTCAGATCAACCGAAATCGTTCAGTAAAGACTAAACCTATTTCAAATGGTTTCTACTGAGGGTATTTTCAATCACCCCTCCCTAAGATAATTCCCTTTGATTGACTTTAAGCATCATGAAAGTTCTGGGAAATAGAAAACTTCCGCAATTAAGCATCACACAAACACATTTAAAGCTAATGCAAATTTCCAGGCTAAAAATGCACCACTTCAAACTGTTTTCTCAGATTAAAAGCAGCTACAAAAGCGGGCTGGGGAATTTTGCTAGAAATCAGGAGGAGACGCCTCGTTTTTCCTTCAAACAAAACTAAAGCAAATGGATTAATGAAGGGCTGGGAAAATGAACGGGAAGGGTCCTGACAATTCCAACAGGAGCTCTGAAGGGAGAGAAAAGGGCAATGCCCAGACCTCCCAAGAGAACCCAGAGAAATCCCTTCTGTGAGAAACACCTGGAAAGAGGTAAAATGCATACTCCAAAACACTGCAACACCACTCGGGGACAGGCAAGAGAAACCATTCCACTATTTCCAGTCTCCCGACTGGAAATTTTACCTCTCCCCCTCCCCAAACGGTTTCAGTATTTTATCTGCAATGCTCCTGTGGTTGTTTAGTTCATGTGATGTGGTGGTTTGTTTTTGTTGAGGTATTTCTTCGATGGCACTTGACAAAAACCCCAAACCTTGTAGCTGCAGAACATCTCCTGGAGCGCTGCTCGCAGCATTCCCGGGAAAGCTCATCTTTGTGATAAACAAAGAGTGCGGGGAGGCAGAGGGAGCCGGCGCTCCATCCCCTTCGGCATCCAGGGGAAGGGAAAAGCCTCTCGTGGGGTGTGACCTTGAGGAGGATGCTCCGTTTGCAGCTACTCAGGAGAGCCAAGTTGCATCCTCTGCTCCGGATCGCTCTTTCGGGTCCTGCTTTTACATTCAGATCAGCTTTGTGGAGCGATGGGGCTGGACATGCCCCACGGAGCCACGGGAGAAAGTGGAACTTTGTGTTCCTCAGCTGGAGGAAAACACTGGGAATACAAATTGGAGCCCGGATCGTTTCCTGGCGTTGTTTCACTGTGGATTCAAATGGCTCTGGCATTGTGAAGCGTTCTCATTTATTCTGAAAGCAGAAAAGATTTATTCTACCCAGAAGTCATTCAGAGCGGGATGGAGAACACTCAGATCTTGGTTTGCTGTTTTCCCAACAACAACCAAAGTCAGGGCAGCCTTTCTGATAAATTCCAGAAGGGTTTAGGGCACTTGTACTTCCAACATAATCTCACTTCTTTACTGTCCTACACATCTTCCTCTGACATAACTCCTGGTACTCTGATGGGCCATTTACCCCTTTAAAACCCACCTGGGTTTGAATTGAGACACATCCCTACACTCTTGTACATGCCAAACACGAATGTCCTTTCATAGAAATACAGGATATTTGGGCAAATGTGGGGTCAAGCTCCTGGTCAGAGAGAAAGTGCTCCTGTTGAGGTCTATTCTGAGACACAAATAGATACTTAGCATTAATGTCCTCCCCTCTAGAGATGGAAAAACAGGTTGGGGAAGGCGAAATGACCCAAAGACAAAGAACAGACCTGTTGGGAAGCTGAGCTTATTGCTCATGCTCCTGGCTGGCAGCCCCATCTCCTTACCACTACTCAAGCTCTACATCTTTGCAGGGTATGCAACTGGCATATGGAATTTTTAAAGCAATTTTGTAAAGATGGGCTTCTATTTCTGTTCATGCCATAGCTTTTAATCCTGAGGCAGAAACAACCAATGCCTGAGTTTTGCATGCATGCATATGCATTACCTGGAAAAGGCAGGCGAATGTCAGTTTTGGGTTTCTACCAAAATCTTTCCTTAGCAGAGTTTTTCTCAGGAACTGGAGAACAGACAGAAGCAGAGCCCTTAAAATATGTTTTCAGGATTTAAAATGCAAACTGCAGCCTTTCCTCCCTTCCCTGCATATACTCGGGTGACATTCAAGGCTCTCAGTAACTCATAGATCACCCTTAGATGGAGCATGGAGCGGCCAAGATGGACATCACACCATGTTCACCAGGTGAATATTCAATCTGGGTACAAGCTTTGGTGGGTAAAAACATGTGCAGAGGGTGTAGAAGAGATTTCAAGCTCTGCCTTCAGGGTTGGTGCTGGACTGTCTCCTATATTGGTACTTCCTTTGTATGTAACTCATGTGCTCAGGCTGTACATAGGGTATCAGGTGTATGACTATACCCACGCACATATTGCACCCAAACAGCACCCCTGCATTCCCATGGATGCTCAGCCATTAGCCTGGGATGCCCGTTGTTGGACTCTTATACACAGCTGTGAAATCCAGCCAGTGACCACCTGATTCACTTGTTTACTGCCCACTCCATCAGGAACTGGCCCTAAAATCTGGGGAAGCTGTAAACAGCACTCATGTGATGAACTGAGAAGATGGATGCTTGTTCCTATGTGGGTTTTAGATATTTATTGGCCTAACTGGCTTGTCATTAACTCAAGAGCTCTGCTATTCATTTTAATGTTCCCAGCATTGTATCTTGTATCTATAGACCTTGTATCTATATCATCTGA